>NW_005369782.1:1948961-1955104 GCF_000412655.1 Myotis brandtii | reverse complement strand
CCAATCCCGTCTTCCGGTGCACTGCCAGACAGCGCGCGGCGCCAATGGGCGGGAGGTGCCTGTCCTCTCCCCGCCACCCGGTCCACGTCTTCCACGGTACACAATGGCCCCGAAGGAAGGACCGCTGGCCGCCCGGCCCAAATGAAAGGGGGACTCCAAGGGAAATGGGTAGACTGGTCTCACCCGGGAACAAAAGTGGAAAAGGGAAAGGAAATGGAAAAGATTCAAGGCACTAGGGAGCTGACCAATAGGGAGTGGGCCGGTGGGCGTGAGCGTTGGGAGCTGGAGCCCAAGCCAACTGGGGCTAAAAGGCGGGACTTCCTGCTTTGCTCACCTTCCTAGTCTTTTGTTTCATAGCAACGGAGTAGTGCCCGAGAGGGTGTTGCTGCTCTATCCTGGGCGTGTCCGAGGCCCAAGAATTTCAGTTCCCTCGGGCTGCCAAACTCTCCTACCCAGGACAGCAGCCAGGTTGCATTGCTTCTTGTTGGCTATCAAAAAAGACCCACAGTCATCCAGCTTCGAAGATGAAGTAGAGACCTCACGTAGTGTAGACTATGATTGCCAAACAAAACTTCCTACATTTCTTTTTTTTAAAAAAAAATACATTTTATTGATTTTTTACAGAGAGGAAGGGAGAGGGATAGAAAGTTAGAAACATCCATGAGAGAGAAACATCGATCAGCTGCCTCCTGCACACTCCTCACTAGGGATGTGCCCGCAACCAAGGTGCATGCCCTTGACCAGAATCGAACCTGGGACCCTTGAGTCCACAGGCTGACGCTCTACCCACTGAGCCAAACCAGTTAGGGCAAAACTTCCTACATTTCTGAGTGTTTTCCTGTTATAGTGAATTCTGGAGGGATTGCAGATCAAATATCAGGCTAATGAGAAAGCAAATAGTTAACTACACTGGCCAAGCAGTCTCCACTAATCATGCCAGGGCAGAGAAACAGATCATGGGAATTGCAAATATATGCATTACCCCTTTCGTTTACTAGAAGTTTCTGCATAAGCAACTGAAGAGGAAACAGCTTTTGTAATTTGTTCCAGTCACCTTTACTCTATGTAGGTTTCTCTTCATCTTAAAAACAAACCTGTCAAAGATTCAGAAATAGCCAAAGTAAAACCAATGAATCACTGAAGGAGAAGTTGGTAAAAATTTGTTATGCACACCCCAAAAAAACAGTTTGCAAACTGGGAACACTCAAACCAAAGCATGGGATGAGGCTTGGGGCATACCGCTACAGAGCAGCCTATATAATGAGAGAGCAGTGTCTTCACAATGAATGGTAATTAAGCTAAATTAATGACTAAACTGATTTTTATCTTCTTAGGGAAGCTTCAAAGCTATTCTCCATTTGCCTTTTGATTTTAACACACCTTATTGTATCTGCTGTTCTCTCCCAGCATTTGTATTCTCTCTTTCTGTGGCTCCATATACCATTAGAAAGGCCCACATCTGGCTAGTCTTACAAGGAAAAAGCTACTGTGCTGGAACTCTTCTTTCAACAAGATTATAGATTAAACGCATGCCTTCTATTTTTTTTTTCTTGTATTTAACTTCAATCCTACCACTGGTGCTACTAAAAATTGCCTTAGAATGTCATGCTTTGGAATTTTCTTTCCACTACAATTGGTAGTCTTAAATAAACTTTGCACTGTGGGCTTCTCAGATGTTGTGATATATATTCTTTCTCTAAACTGATAAAATGTTTCTCAATTGTTCTAACCACTTTCTACCTAAATATCATTTTAGTACTGTGATTATTACTATCAAGGATCCTGAGTTCTTATAAACATACTTTACAGTCCTAAATTCAGATGATTAAGATTTGCATTTGATTAAACAGGCAAAACGTGTTCTTTACAAGTAGTAAGATGATAAAATGTGGTTCGGGAAGTAATTTTGTTTCTTTGTCATTATTTCTGTGCCAATAATTACAGAGTAGTTCCTTGTTTTCACATTGTGTTTATCTACAAAAGTACTGGTCTCTCCATATCTCCTCTACCCATACATATCTCCTTTACTCTTAGTAACAGAAACTACATTTACTAAGGGAAGATTGCAAAAGGAAAAAAACACATATTGGATCACCGTTTAAATAAATCCAAGAAATATATAAACTGTACATAGGAAGTTTTCAGAATGTACAAAAACAGTGGCTTAAGGGAATATTATAAGTACATTACTCATATTTATATCTAGATAAATGTAGAATAAGTAAAATACATGTGATAGCAGTGGCATTTCTTTTATATTATTTTTGCAACTGAAAGAAATAAAAATTGCATGGGATATGGTGATACGTATATGTATATACATGCACATACAAAACACACACAGAATATCAAGAAATTACAGCTTCATTCTCAACTAACTATTTTATCAAAGCCATCTAGAGTCCAAGTTAAGTTCTGGAGTAGCAGGGTTTCCATTTGAGCCCAAAGTCTGGTTTGGTTACGTCTGATGAACTAATGAGACAGTAATCTTCCCTGCAAACTATTAGCATGAGTTGACGCACATGGAAAATAAAGAACTGTTGAGATAAAATTTCTTATCCCAGGTGTCTCCAGTGAAGACACAAGGGATGGAGCATAAAAAAGGAATGTATATTAAGGGGCTATAAAGAACATATAGAAATGTTTTCATTAGAGACTTTGTGATACTCAGAGCATAAGCAGTAGCACATCAAGGTAACAGAGTTTGCTAGAGAAATGCAATCCTCATTTCTAAAAAGAAAAAGTCAATTTCCAACAGGGTCTGGTTTAGCATGAAAGTAGCCTCCTTTGGTAGCATGGTGATTTGTAGCCTACAGTGAACTTGGATTTGGCATTTTTATAGGAGAGGAGTGTTCTCCTGGAAGATCCTTACATGCAGCAGAATGATGAGACAGTTTACCTAAGAGTCTTGAAAGCACCATAGCAGGCAGTAGGTGATTAATATGAACAAAATGGTCATGAGCACATGTAATACCCTTACCCCAGAACTCCCAGAAAAGATTGGGAGATTTTGTGGCAGGGCTACTGAGAAATTTTGTAATGGTATCTATAAACCCCTGTAATTTGAGCATTAATACTTGATATTAATATTTATATTCACAGAAAATGCAGATGGTTATAGTCTTTAAACACAGAAAAAAATGTTTAGAAGAGCACAACTATTTGGGAAAAATATTTAGACTATTTTTATTCCATTCAATTTTTCTTTCTTTCTACTTTCTCCAAATTCACAGGTGACTCGTGTGATATTGACTATGAGTTGACTAAATAGCAAAGCTTTCCAATAATTTATTTGATCCATAAAAGCTAGTCAAAAAATATTTGCTGAATGAATAAATTGGCTATTTAAGGATATTGCCTAGGAAGCATAAGCTGTCTCTGTTTCTGTCCAAATTCACATACTAAAGAGAAATAAGAGCATTATTACCTAATCACATTTGGGTTTAACGAATAATTCCATGTTAAGAGTAATAAATTTCTAACTATCCTTAACAATACATACTAATAGCTGCCAATGAAAGATGTTGATCTATGGATCCATCTGATATAAACACACTCTGTGTATTGGTTTGGGCTCCACTGGAATTCTTGCTGAACAATAACTACAACACAAAAATAACAATGACATAAGATAGAATCTTATCCTTCTCACACATAGAAAACGTATGAAATGGTGGCTCCATAATTTTCTCCTATATCATCCCAGCACCTGGATTTCTACCCTCAGAATCACCTTATATTCCAATATGGCTGTTGGTGGTCCAGCTCTCACCACTGATTTTCAGGCTAAAGGTTAAGAGGAAAGGTGGAAGGGCATATTGAATTTCCAGGTAAGTCAATTCTCTTTAAGCAATTTTCAGAAAACTCCCACAAATATTTACCTTTACTATCTCAAAGTCAGAATTCAGTCCCATGGCCAAACTTAGCTGCAAAAATGCCTGGAAGACAATGTGCTTTCTGTTTGGGGAAGCAATATAACCAGCTAAAAATCTGGGTTTTGTTTCTATAGAGAGAGGAGTGAATAGATGTTTGGCAACAAACTAGCAAATCCTACCACAAAGATCTTGTTCTACAAATTAAACTTATGATTAAGAAGTCAGTTACTATATATCATATAGAGAGTAAGTTATCAGTTCCCTAACAGATACTAGCATCTGCTATTACCAGACACATATATATATGCCTAAAGTTTGTCATATATGCAGTAAATTATATACAATTTCTTTACAGCATGTGGGCTCAGTAATCCTAAACAATTCAATATCATCACAGGGTGCAAAATTAAGTAAGCAACTGCCTTAATACATTCCATCCTAAAGTTTATATCAGATTAAACAACTATACATCTGAAAAAAAAATCTTTATAATCACTTCCTTGTGATTTTTCCCTAGACAATTAATTCCAAGATAATTATTTTCCAGATAATTATTTATTTGGCAGTTGTTCTTTGTAATAAAAGGATTTATGCTAAAAATAGATACTTCAAAATTTGGAATAAACTTACTACTTTGTCTCAGGTTTGTATTCCTTTGTACCTCCATTGCATTATTCATGTTTCATATTACATTTTCCATGTTCACTTAACAAAACTTGATTCAGAAAAATATGGATAATTTTCTTTCTCCTCAAACATTTGTGTGAAGAACATAAAATTTGATACAAGTCACAATGTAATTAATCTATAGTCCTTATGCCTTTTGATGTATACATATTAATAAAACAATTTTTATTTTTTATCTTCACCTGTGGATAACTTTTCCATTGCTTTTCAGAGGGAGGAAGAGAGAGAGAGACATTGATGTGAGAGAGACACATAGACTGGTTGCCCCACCCCATGCACCCCGTCAAAAATAAATGTAAAAATCAAAAGCAAATAACACTAGTAATGTTAGTAGAGATCTAATATGTTCTAAATCTAAAGAAAATCTTCTCTACTGGTTTACAAGTTCCTCATTCTCAATGTACAAAAACTAACCCTTTCTATTTTAAATATTTTGATTGTTTCAGGACCCAACATCTATTGGCATTCAACCTTATTTTATCACCTCTGACTAGACACCAAGGAATAAAAGGTGACTAAACCAGTTATTATTTCCAAGCAGAAAGCAGGCAGAATAAGAAATCATTATAAACTCAACTGGTAAAAGCAGCAATTTCTTTAGGCAGAGTTCATTATGAGGAAGGTGCTTAACCTAGCTTCAAAAAAAGTGATTACAAAGTTGAGGCATAAGATAAATTAGATTAACAGTTAATCACAACAGGGCCATTTTAGTCAAAAGACTACTCAAGAGCAAAAGCATAAAAGAAAGAAAACAATTACAGTACATATGCATAAAAATCAGTGGGTCCATTTTGGGGGAAGCAGAGAAACAAGAGACAAAAGTGGCAAGTGATGAGTAAATTAAAAGAAGACCTCTGAATTTGAATTTTTTTATGGAAATCATCGAAGTGTTTTAAATCAGGGCAGAGTACATAGGGTTAGATTAAAAGAGCAAGGGAGATGACATTGTAACATTTATATTTCAGAATATTCACCCTAACGATCAGATTGATAATAGATTGGAAAGGCATAAGAGTGAAGGCAAAGTGGCCAGTTAGGCCATCCTATCTAATAATAGAGAAACATGGTAATTAACCTTAACTTCACTACCCTTCCCATTGGCTAATCAGGGTGATATGCAAATTAACTGCCAACCAAGATGGCGGCCGGCAGCCAGGCAGCTGAAGTGAACAGGAGGCTTGCTTGCTCCAGTGATGTAGGAAGCCAAGGTTCCCCGCCTGCCCCCGCTGGGCTCTGAGCTTCACTCTAAGCAACAATGTTGCAATTATAGAAGCTAAACAAACCCCAGATACCTGCTTTCAGCCAGCCGGCCTTGGAGCTGGAGCCACAGCAAAGTTCCAGTTACAGAAAGTAAATAAATCCCAGAATAAAAAAAAAAAAAGAAAAAAAGGAAAGACTGGGAGCTTCAGTTGCAGGCTTGGCCAACCTGAAAACAGCCTTCAGCCCCTCATCCAGACTGGCCAGGCACCCCAGTGGGGACCCCCACCCTGAAGGTGGTGTGACCAGCT
Source organism: Myotis brandtii (assembly GCF_000412655.1). Classification (NCBI taxonomy): domain Eukaryota; kingdom Metazoa; phylum Chordata; class Mammalia; order Chiroptera; family Vespertilionidae; genus Myotis; species Myotis brandtii. The sequence goes on along the minus strand of NW_005369782.1, from coordinate 1,949,034 downwards.
GCAAACAGCCATCAGCCCCTCACCCAGGCTGGCCAGGCACCCAAGCGGGACCCCCACCCTGATCCGGGACACC
>NW_005369782.1:1947926-1948746 GCF_000412655.1 Myotis brandtii | reverse complement strand
CAGTACAGCGGTGGTGGTGGGAGCCTCTCCTGCCTCCTCAGCAACGCTAAGGATGTCCAACTGCAGCTTAGGTCTGCTCCCCGCTGGCAAGTGGACATCCCCCGATGGCTGCCAGGCTGCCAGAGGGATGTCTGATTGCCAGCTTAGGCCCAATCCCCTGGGGAGCAGGCCTCAGTCAGCAGATGGTCATCCCCCGAGGGGTCCCAGACTGTGAGAGGGTACAGGCCGGGCTGAGGGACCTCCCTCCACCTCCCCCCCGAGTGCACAAATTTTTGTGCACCGGGCCTCTATTATGAAATAAGTGATGATGAGAACCTAATAGTGGGGCAGTGGTATTAGAGGTAAAACACAAGTGGCATATTTGAGGAATATTGGGAAAAATGGTTTCCAATCTTATCTGCCCCTTAGAATAACAAATTTCCAGGCCCTACTCCCAGAGATTCTGATCTGATCCATCTAGGATAGTGTTAAAACTGCCCAGATGATCCTAATTATCAAGTGAGGCTGGAAACAGATTAGTTTAATTTAGTCACTGATAATTACATAAATATGAAAAGTGCAGAAAATGGAGGAGTCAAGAGTAATAGGCAATCTCCTAGCTTTAATGATAAAGATAACCTCAACAACCAGCATAGAGACTAACAACAAACAGGGCCATGGTCGGCAAACTGCGGCTCGCAAGCCACATGCAGCTCTTTGTCCCCTTGAGTGTGGCTCTTCCACAAAATACCACGTTTGGGCGCGTACGTACAGTGCGATTGAAACTTCGTGGCCCATGCGCAGAAGTCGGTATTTTGTGGAAGAGCCACAACGGGGCCAA
>NW_005369782.1:1947058-1947912 GCF_000412655.1 Myotis brandtii | reverse complement strand
CCAAAAGCCACATTTTGCCAACCACTGATTTAGGGGAAAGGGAAAATTAATTCTGTCTTTAAAAATAAAAAAAAAATAAGGAATCTATCAAGTGAGCAGAAGGAAATTTTAGTTAGATGATTGGATATAAATGATTATGGAAATGGGTTTGGCAAAACTGACAAGTAATTCCTGAGAGTTACAGTCATGAAGGGAGATTATATGGGATAAGAAGAGCATAAAGTTTACAGTTGAACCCTGAGGATCAAAATTCAAAGAAAAGCCGAGAAAAAAATAGATCACAAAAGCAATCAATTCAGTGTGGTATACTGTGGAGTACACCATTTCCATGGAGCAAACAAAATTTTCCAATGTAGCAGAGGGGTTCAATAATAAAAAGAAAGAAAGAAAAATTGCACAACACATTGGAGTTAACAATTGAGACATTATTTGTGACCTTAGTGGAACAATGTCAATTGAAAAATGGGTTGAAAAGAATGGGAGATGAAGAACTGAAAAGTAGAGATTGTTGTGTTTTTGTTTTGTTTTGTTTTGTTTTGTTTTAAGAAATCTGTACAAGGATAAAGACAAGAATGTAGACAGTATCTATAGATGACTGCAGAATCCAGTAGAGTTAGGAAGGGAAATATTTTGGAATGAGAAAAGTTTAAGCATATCTACACTAATAAAAGAGAAACATGGTAATTAGCGTACGACCGCTACCCTTCCCATTGGCTAATCAGCATATCCTTATGCAAATTAACTGTCAGCCAAGATGGCGGCCGGCAGCCAGGCAGCTGGAAGCGAACATGAGGCTTGCTTGCTCCAGTGACTGCAGACTCCAACGTTCCCCGCCTGACTTGCCAGCCTCTGAG
>NW_005369782.1:1906779-1946323 GCF_000412655.1 Myotis brandtii | reverse complement strand
CCTGCCCTCTGCCACCCAGGAGCAGGCCTAAGCCAGCAGGTCGTTATCTCCCGAGGGGTCCCAGACTTCGAGAGGGCACAGGCCGGGCTGAGGGACCTCCCCTTCCCCCCCGAGTGCACAAATTTTTGTGCACCGGGCCTCTAGTGTGTATATAATAGGAGATACATTTTTTAAAAAGAGAAATTAAAGGGCATCTTATCCTATTAGAATAGAAATAAGTAAACCACTGAGAATAAAAAGGGGGGGCATGGGAATATAAAAATAATATCTATAAAACTATATATATTTTTAACTATAAATACATTTCTAGAGGTGGTAAGAAGTCGAGCGTGATCATACTTTATGGTTCCCACCTCTACTAGATGAAGTAGACAAAACTGTCTTCTCAAATGGAAGGGAACTTGAAGAGAGTAGTGAAGGTTTTGAGTTGAAGAAAGCTAAGTGGACTAAGAAGAGAAAGATGAGAATACACTGGCACTCGGAACCATGAATCGGATAGTTGATGCCAAGTGGAAGAAATTGTAAATTTCTCTAATAGGGTGTTGGGGAAGTAAGATTGTAGCTTCAATACAGGTTTGTGTTTTTATTGAACAGGTGTTGCAGAAATACAGGAATGGAAGAAATCAAGGCTTTTGGTGAGAAAGTAGTTCTGATGATCAACTATAGGGCTCAAGATGGGTCAGTAAAGAAGAGATAATACATAGGAAAGAGGGTTATCTTTTTTAACATGGAGTCTTAATATGCTTCAGCCTACAAGGAGAACCATGATATAATATCCAACCCTGAAAGAAAAGATTAGATTTGGTCATGCAAGTGTGCATGTGCTTGTGTAAAATTTTACATGGTTATGTATGGCATCATATATCATTAAATACACTCTCAAGTAGAGTCTATGTGTAGCTAAATATATATATATATTTATTTTTTATTTCTTCTCTGCTTTCTTCTATAACACATTTCTAAGATTATGAATGCAATGGATCCTTGTTGCAAAAATTCAAAAAAAATTTGAAAAATATGAAAGTGAAAATAAAAATTTCCCATATTTTTACCACTTGGAAATGATGACTATAAGTATTTAGTGTACTCCCAGTATTTTTATTGAATGTATTGGGGTGACATTGGTTAATAAAATTATACAAGTTTCAGGTGTACAATTCTACAATACATCATCTGTATATTGTATTGTGTGTTCACTACCCCAATAATTAAATATATTTAAATACTACATTTCTTTTACAGGATTTTTTCTTTTCCAGTTACCAGAGTGAAATATGAAATGAGATATTTTCTCATATTTGTAATAAAGAGACTTAAAATGTTTGTGGTAGTATATTTTTCACAAAATAATAAAACATTAAAAACAACTTAAATTTACTATTTGGAAATGTATGGGTTGCCTTAGATTATAGGAGTTTTATTTGTTTTTATCCATTTGTATATAACCACTAATTAACTTTGTATGTGCCCCTTTACAATAAGTGAAACAGTAATCATCTAAAAAAGAAAGTGGTCTTAGAAGATGACATACAGGACACACCAAGGATAACTTTCTGGACTACTACATGCCATTTTAATCTTTATCTATGAGTAAAGGATATATATTCATTAGTCAGATTCATTTCCAATACTGGGCCCTGCATGTCGAAGAATCAAAAAGGCCATTCATTAAGCCCCAGTTCTCTCATTCATCATTGAGAAGAATCAACAGTTTTAAGTCCATCACCAATGCTCTTGTCTCTGTCACCTGTCAGCATCTCGCAATAGGCATTTTAACAGATTTTGCCATTTATAAAGTAGATTTCTGATGTTTTCAATTAGGGCTGGCTGGACCTGGGTATGACAGATATCATCTGATCACTTTTAGTGGTTTCCCCTTTTAGCAGTCCTTCTCACGTCATACTAGTAGCCTCCTACACATTTGGGTGAACAAGTGTACGTGCATACACACACACACACACACACACACACACACACACACACACACACACACACACACACATACGTTTATGTGGCCCGTCTGACCAAGCCTGCTTTACTTAACCAATCTCAAGTTTTTAGGACTCAGCTGTCTGTGCACTATAATGTTACATTTACCCACATTGCACATATTGTATTCAGATTGTATTCAAGTTTTGCAGGCAATCTCCTATTTTCTCTCTCCTCCCCATTTCTCTTTTTCCTCTTCCTTCTACCCCCAGTTGCCTGGTAGAAAAATTATAACAAGTTTTTCACATTGTAGGTAAATCTTTTTCCAAACAATTGCATTATTCCAGGATAATAGATGTCTTCATTGGGTAATGTTTTATGAAGTGTCAGGCTTGGGTAGGCTTGATGCTTTCGGTTGTATGCACTCCTCTACCACCACATCAAACAACTCCCAGCAGGAAGTCACCTGCTTCACTTATATGATACATTCTTTGGCCCCTGTCATGTTGTGTTTTTGTTTTGCCTATTGACAAGGAGAAAAGTGTCCATTTCCAACATTAAAAGGGAAGATCAGGAAGGCTTCATGATGCAATTTAATCTTTAGTATTAATTAAAAAGCAGATGTACATTTTTAATACAATGTTATGACCAGCAAGCAAGGTCGAGGAGCAGAGACCTCAGTCAGGAGATAGATGCAGCTTATATTTCTATAATAATGAAAAGGGATATTCACACTAATAATACTTAGGAAATACAGATCAAAAGCTACAGTTGCATCTAAATATGAAAAAAATGAATTTAAAAATATAGGACAACATTTTGGAAAGCATCCTCTGGGAAGGGACTGAGGTGATAAATATAATTGATTTTCTACTCTCCCCCCCAACCATACCTGCTCTCTAAACGACCTCTTTTCAATTTTCCATCTTACTCTCACAAGTCACCAGAAGATTTCTGAGAAGGCAATCAAAATTATGAACATTGATCTTTTTAAATGTACATAAAAGAGTAAATGAGGGGATTGTTTGAGTTGAATGTCAATAGCAGAGAGAGAGAGAATTAGCTATCACCTGCTAGAGTTAGTCAATATTCTAAAGAAGCGTTAAAAATGTTTAAAAATTTTGCAGGGAAAATAACCACCTCAATTCTTCCCAGTTGCTAAATCTCTTTAGTCTTCTTTTCCCTTAGTTACAAGTAAGTTTGTGAAAGAAAGAAAGAAACTCTGCTCATACCCTACAAGTCTCTTTTCTTTTTCTCCTTTCTTCCTTACTAGGTTTTTAAAGCATCAAATAATTCTACCGTTGCATCAATGTATATAAAGACTAGCCAGAGAGTCTTTGCTGTGGGTCAGGTGCAAAACAATTCTTGCATGAAATTAGATATTTCTTGGCAGAGCTAAAAATAACAAACTGCTTGAAATGCTATCATGGCTCATTGCAGCTTTCAAGTAAGCTTCTTTTCTCAGTTCCGATGTGGATGGCGGATCCTCTGCCTCTTAGCTGCAATGCACCAGCACAGAGGACACATTTCCTCCTATCTGTGGATATTGACAGAGAATTGCCACATGTTTTCTCAGGGTCTGTTTAATGTTGGTAGGAAATAGATGTTATTGTGGAATTGAGACTGCATATGCACAATTAAGCCACATTATTGGTAGAAAGTGAGCAGGACTATGTTATGTATCTGGAGTTACCTTCATACACACTGTTAAATTGGCCTCTACTGGTTTATTCAACAGGTATTTGATATAAACACATAATTACAGTGCCTACTATAAAAGTAAGAAATAAATGGGTGTTTAATTTGGGCAAGAGAAGTGAGGGAGGAAGCAAGCTAGACTTTCAAGGATGTGGAATGAAGAAAGTATAACTCAGAGATTAGGGTTAAAGGTTGAGGAATGAGTGCACACAGGAAGCATAACAAATATTGAGGTTTATATGTCCCAAGTGAAGGAAAAATATGACAGAAAGTTCACATTGAAAATGACAAAATTCAAGAGATAGTGAAAACTGCCCTGGCCAGTTTGCTCAGTGGTTAGAGTGACGGCCCGTGGACCAAAGGTTATGGGTTTAATTCCTGGTCAAGGGCATGTACCTTGGTTGCCAGTGAGATCCCTGGCACCAGTCAGGGCGAGTGCAGGAGGCAACCAATCAATGTGTCTCTCTCACATTGATGTTTCTCTCTCTCTCTCTTCCCTCCCCACCCTCCCTTCCACTCTGTCTGAAAATCAATGGAAAAGATATCCTCAGGTAAGGATTTTTTTAAAAAAAGTAATGAAAACTACATTATAAGAAGTTTTAAATGATATAATTTGGAGTTTATGCTAATTCAGTAGTCAAGGGGGATTTTAAGAGTTACTAACAAAGGTAAAAGTAAGCCCTGGCCAGTTAGGCTCAGTGGATAGAGCATCAGCCTGCCAACCGAAGGGTCTGGGGTTTGATTCCAGTCAAGGGCACATGCCTGGGTCTCCAGCTCGATCCCCACTAGGGGCCAATCCATGATTCTCTCTATGATGTTTCTGTCTCTCCCTCCCTCTCCTCTCTGAAATCAATAAAACTATATTTTTAAAAAAGGGTAAAGGTAAAATAAAATGAGTTTTTGAGAGACATTATTATTAGTATAGTGAACTATCTAACAATGTATAAAAATGATGAGACTAATAGCAAAAGCTCTTGTTAGGAGGCTGTTGACCTGATTTGGGTTGAGCAGTTTAGAATCCGGAATGATGTGGTAGCTTTAACAGTGGGAAGAAATTAAAAGGATAGACATTAGACACACTTTAAAGAAGGATCATGACTTTGACTCTAATTGAATATGATTTTAAAAATAAGTAAAAAAATAACATTTATCTACTCATATATGTGTTTGATAAAAATAGAGAAATTAAGAAGGGAACAGACTTAACTTGAGATTAAAATGAGTTCATTTTTGCACACACGGGCTTAAGTGATAAAGTAGTCTTTTTCATGTAGTTTCCCTTCTATGTCATAATGTCTAACAATATCTGGTTAAGTAATCATTAGTTTGATAGATGGGAAAACATCTTAGGGCAGGGGAAATCTCTGGATTAAGAAGATCCAGTGCTTCATAAACATACAACCCTGCAAAGTGAACAACAGCCTTTTGTTAAACATACTAAGAGGAGATTCATTCCCATGTAGGCACTTCTGACGGTGAAAAGAAAGCTCAGCACTTCCTTACTAGGAGCCAAAGTCTGTGTAGTCAGAGACACTTTAGTGACCTCAGTTCTGCCACTTGGGACCACAGAGAAAAAATCTTCCTTTTGGTTGAAAGCCCTTCACAGTTTATTCATATTACAACATATAGCCCCAAACCTTCACGGTATATTAAGATGACAACATATATCCCAGAACCTTCTATTCTTTCCATTAAATTAGTTTCTTAAACTGGTCCTTAAGTCATTTGGTTTATATCCCTTCACTTTTTTGTGTTCCTTCTCTGGCCATATTCTAATTTGTATCTGTTAAAATGTGATGCTCACTATGAACTTTAGGTGACTATGATGTGTCAGTGCAGGTTTATCAAATGTAACAAATGTACCACTGTGGTGAGGGATGTTGATAATGTGAGGTTATAATGCATGCAGTGGGGCAGAAGGTATGGGGGCAATCTATGTATCTTTTTTTCAATGTTGCTGTGTACCTAAAACTGCTCTAAAAAATAAAGTCTTAACAAATCTGATGCTCAGTTAGGAATACTGTTGCAGATATGGTCTCATTACAGAATATAGTTGGACTTGGTTATTTTATAGATTGCAAGTTTATTAAGGCAACCATCTATGCCATTAGTTGTAGCCTACCTGCTCATTTATTTGTTTAAACTCAAGCACATTTCATTCAAAGTGCTACTCAGCTATTTTTCACCCATCTTGTTGATTGAATAAATACTAGTAAACCTCACTATTCATCAGTTAAAACACGCACACACACATACACACACACCCACACTCTATGTAGAGATAGGATCATTTACCACACAGCAGTCCCCAATGCAAGAAAATTTCTCAAATACACCTTAAAGACTTTCTTTTGAGGATCAAAGGAAGAGGCTTCAAATCCACTTCAGATAATTTTTCTTACTGATTAAATTCAACATTTATGTAACACAAGACACATGATGCCTGAAATGGGGGAGCCTATTAGAAATGCCTCAATGTTTTTCTTGAGGTCTCATCAAAGGGTAAGTTTTAATAAGAGATATAAATCCAAGAGAAGAAAAAAAATTTATAATAACTTCATAAATAACACATAATTAGAGACATGTGTTAAATCAGGATTTGATAAGAATATTCTTATTCTGTATAGTTTAGGTTTATGTTTTTCATACATGGAAGCTTCAAATGTGTAATACTTAACTAGTTAAGGAAGTTTATCACTGTGAAAACAAAAACATTTATTTGAAGTCTAAAATGGAATGGATGGGATTCTTAATAATGCTTGAATCACAAAATCCATAATAAAATTTTAAAAAGTTAATCATAGCCATTAAAGAACAATGTGTGAAAATAAGTATGTATTTAATAAATGCTAGCTTGTGCAAAGAGTGAGAAAAAAATGGGGAGGGGTAATGAGAGTGAAGGAAACTGCTTTATATCAGTGTAAATTTAATTAATAACCTGATGTAAAAAAAACAGCTTTGGGTTAAATTAGGCCAGAAAAGTGCAAGTAGAACTTGAATTAATAACTTTTGATAACACAAGAAAGACATAGCAATGAAGGGAATAAGCTATGAGTGACTAAAGTTAACAGTGGAGGTTGGTGATTCTTGGACTTCAATGATTCCTACCCTGTTAATAATCAGAAACTAAATTCATTTATAGTTTCTGATGTAAAAACATTAGAAGTACAGAGAGTGTGACAGGTAGAATCAGAATATTAATAAGCCCTAGAGGAGAGCACTTACAAATAAAATTCCATAGAGTGCTAAAATTTCACTACGTTTATTCTTAAGACAGTTCCACAAAAGAGTGGGTTATTTTCCCTCTGGTAGAAAAATAAAAGAAACAATGCTTACAAGTTCAGGAGGGGGGAAAATAGCACCAAAATAATGACCACAATATTCACAGTTGGATACAGAAGTCAGACATTTCATTCTGATCCTAATGAAATTGGGAATAGTTGAATATTCTATTCCATTCCCCACACAATGGATGAGTCATACTTCTAATTATCTTTACTCACAAAATATATCAATACTCGTTTACAGAAGCAGAATTTACAAGAGAATAACTGGGTATAATAATAGTTAGGTAACACTGATTATATCAATAGACATAATAACATTAACATGTATATGTTTCATAGGTTTAAAAGTTTATTAGCAATAAAGGGATACAAAAGGCATTATACTAAAAACTTAGAATAAGAACAAATTTATTAAGTTGGATCTTAAGCGGGTAACAAGAATAAGAAAGAAGGTAAATGTAATAGTGCACATTAAACACTAGACAAAAGGTCAAATGAAACCAACAGGAGAGTTCCAAAATAGTGGCAAAGTAAGTGGATGCTATACTGACATGCTCTCAGGACCAAACTGGAATTACAACTAAAATACAAATAAACCATCCTGAATAATCAATTGAAGACAAACTAGAGAGAACCCTGATAACCAAGGACAGAAAGTGGAGATTGTATAAAGACTGGTAGTGCAGGGGCATGAAAGGGCTGGCGAGGCTCGCACAGAGAGCAGCTGAAGTTCCAGAGGGATATCTCAGCTGTAGGAGGTTCCCACTGAGAACTCCAGGGCCTAAACTTCAAGCTGAGCTCCCCAGTCAAGAACACCAGAACTAAGAAATGAACCCATATAGTATCTGACTATGAAAAGCTGTGAGGTTGTCCTCCTAAAGGGTTTCAGTAGAGGGAGGGCAGAGTGAACTGGAGCTGTGTGAGCAGAAGCCTGGGTTGGGGACTTTGGGGTTAGAGCTCAGAAGGCAGCCACTCTGATTTCTGGTGCTGAGTCATTCCTTCACACTACAGAGGACATCTTTCTCCAGCAGATCGTTACCATCCAGGCAACTTTCACCTGGGGGGGGAAGCAATTGCCCCACCCTGTTGGAAAACCTCTCAGCCCACAGTCTATGTCTTACTGTGTTCAATAGCTAGAGGCTAATTAAAACTGAAAATAACAAACAGATTGCAGGCAGAGGTAAATTTCTGGAGGCTTTGAGTCTTTGCCTGATCTAATTTGGGGCCTGGGGGTAGGAAAAGCAGACTTTGGTGCACATCTTGGTCCTTTCCAAAGGCACCCAGCTCCAGCAAAGAGGGCCACAAGCTGTGGATTGCTGATCGCTCCAAGCAGGGTATTCATTGTCAGTTACAAACAGCATCTGACATTGTCCTGTGCTAGAGACTGGGAGTTATAGCAGATCTATAGGAGCACAAACCCAAAGAAGCAGCCAAAATGGGGAGACAAAAAAAGAAAAGCCCCAAATGAAAGAATTCTCCAAAAGAAGAGCTAAATGAAATTGGGATAAGGAATTTATCAGATATAGAATTCAGAATAATGATTACAAGGATGCTCAAGAGCATGATAAAATATATAGAAACAATAAAAAAAGATCATTGGAAATGTAGAATGACATAGCACTAACAAAGAACACTTTGAAAGGAATACTCAACAAATTAGGGGCAGCTTAAAATCAGATTAGTGAATTAGAAGACAGGATAGAAAAAAACACTCAATCAGAGAATAAAAAAGAAAAAAAAACAGAATGGAGAGGAAGGTGAGCAAGGGATAGAGAACCTGTTTGAAGAAACAATGGCAAAAAACTTCCCTAACCTGGTGAAGGAAAAAGTCACACAAGTGCAGGGGGCACAGGGAGAACCAAGCAAGAAGAAACCAAGCAGGCCCACTTCCAGACACATCATAATTAAAATACCAAAAATTAAAGACAAAGAGCGAATTTTAAAGGCAGCTAGAGAAAAGCAATTTGTTACCTGATTTCTCAGCAGAAAGTCTACAGGCCAGAAGGGAATGGCATGAAGTATTCAAGGTAATGAAAAGCAGGAATCTGAAACAAAGATTACTATATCCATTCAAAATAGAAATAAAGAGCTTCCCAGACCAAAAAAAAAAAAGCTAAAGGAGTTTCTCACCACAAAACCAGCACTGCAAGAAATGCTAAAGAGACTGCTGTAATGAGAAGAAATAGAGAAACATAGGCATAAAGAATTAAAATGTCAATACATAAGTAGCAATGAATATAAACCTTAAGTGTTAATGGATTAAATGCTCCAATCAAAAGACATAAGGTAGCTGAATGGATATGAAAATATGACCCAAATGTATGCTATCTACACACACTCATCTCAAAACAGAAGACTCAAACAGGATGAGAGTGAAGGGATGGCAAACAATTTCCAGGCAAATGGAAACAAAAGAGAAAACTGGGGTAGCAATACTCATATCTGACAGACTTCAAAATGAAGGCCATCATAAGAGACAAAAAAGGTCACTACAAAATACTAAAAGAATCCATCCAACAAGAGGATATAAACCTGGTAAACATATATGCACAGACCAATCAGAAAGGATATATGCACCCCTATGTTCATTGCAGCACAATTTATAAGCTAAGATCTGGAAATAGCCCAAGTGTCTATTAGTAGATGAGTGGATAAAAAAGCTGTGGTACATTCACACCATAGAATACTATGCAGCAGTAAAAAAGAAGGATCTCTTACCCTTTGAGACAGCATGGAGGGACATGGAGAGTATTATGGTAAGTGAAATAAGCCAGTCAGAGAAAGAAAAGTATCACATGATCTCACTCATATGTTGAATCTAGTGAACAAAATAAATGACAAACAAAATAGATCCAGATACATAGAAACATGGAACAGACTGTTGAATCTCAGAGGGAAGGTGGGGGAGAGGGGATGGAAAAAGATCCACCAAAGAACTTGTATGCATATATGCATAACCCATGGACACAGATAATAGAGTGGTGAAGACCGGGGGGAGGGGGATGAACTAGAAAGAGTCAATGGGGAAAAGAAGAGGACATATGTAATACTTTCAACAATAAAGATAAAAACAAATACATAAATAAGTTACAACATTTATTTCTTAAAAAGAAGAAACCAACAGGAGAAGATTGCCCTGAAATATTTGTTCATCCATGAAACTATGAAAATAAAGCAGAGAGGGGGGAAAGAGTAGTCTTAAATTTAAAAAAGTAATAATAGTAAAAAAATAAAACAAAACAAAAACAAACAAAAAACACAACCTAAATCATTCCTTTCTCAAAGTGTTGACATTTTGAATAGATCAACAATTTGGTCGAAACTATTTTTTTCATGCAACTGACTGTTTTTGAGTAGTAATGGGATGAAAGGTGTTTAAAGTCCTTTAATTTGTCTATGTTAAATAGCTAAACTGATTGTTTAATTTATAATCAAGGTATTAACATTAAACACTGGAATTTAATTTTATTTAGTGTACAAATAGAGGTATATTGCTATACAAATAAACCCTCCCAAAAAGCACTTCACTAGAAAATTTTTAGTTTCAAGTAGTAAAAACCCAACTAAAACCAGTTTACATTATTTTATTATTTTATTATTTTACATTATTTTAAGTAAAATAATGAGGAGAGGGGGTTTGGAGGGTGATGCTTTTGGCTTAGGCCCAAATGGGTTTCCAGGAACTCAATCATCCATGTGTTGCTTCTGTGTTGGTCCTATTTGTGAGCAAGCTGCCCCCATGTGATAGTAAGCTCACCACTGGCAGTTCTAACATTTCCTCATTCTCTCACTGAAAAGAATCTCTCTTTCCCAATACTTTGAGGAAACTCTTGAGGAACTCTTGGTTTGTATCATTAATCCATTCTCCAAATGGTTACTGGAGCCAGAATATTGGAGGTTGACCTCATTCCAGCCACATGGAATGAGAATGGAGTGGGGAGGTCCAGGTGCTAATCAAACAAAAACCAAGTGTACCCTCAGATATCTCATGGTTACAAGCATTCTATATTTAAGACGAATAAAATTCATTCTATAGATTACTGTCTTTTAACTAGTCATCCAATCACATTAACCTCAATTTCTTCTAAAGTGGAAACATAAATAGTTGGTATCACAAATATTCTGTTCACTGTATGACAATTTCAGGACAACTTTCCTAGTTTTATTTCTACTTTACCAGCAACTTCTAGTCTTCTGAGGCATCCTCCTCTCCTAGTGATCTCTAATTGTGGAACCCACTAGCGCTCTACCCTATATTCACCTCTTGTCCTTCTCCATCTACAACATCTCTTTAAGTGAACTCATCTACCCTCATGGCTTTAAATGTCATCAATGTATCCATTCTAAGTAGTTAACTGCAACTCTGATCTTTCCCTGTAACATCAGATTCATATATAAATAAATATCTATTTGATATTTCCACAAGAATATTAATAGGTTCAAAGCACAAATTTTTATATCCTAAACTCTCAAACCCACCTCTTCCCGTGAGTCCCCCATATTAGCAAACATCATTGTAACTCATGCAAACATTGAAGACAAAAATATAGATATTATCCTTGATGCTGTTTTTTCTTCAACTTCAAATCCACATTATTGATAAATCATGTAAATTAAACTTTCAAAACATCCTGAATTCATCTCTACTATTAACAACACTGCTGAAGAAACCATTGTCTCTCGGCTTACTATGAGCATCCTAATTGGTCTTCCTTGCCTTTCTATATCCTATTCTCAATAGAACAGTGAGAGCATCCTATTAAAATGTAACTTAGCTTGTCACACAAAACTCGTTTTGACTCAGCTTCCCATCTCATTTTGAGTAAAAGCCCTCATCTCTAGTATTCCCTCCAAGGCCCTACTTGATCTGGCGCTATTATCTTTCAGATCTCATCTGAGACCATTCCTGTGTCCCACCCACATTAAGTCACTGTTGCCTTAGGGGCATCATTCTAGCTAGCCTCTCCTTTTGACTACTTTTTCCTTTCACCTGCTCAGAATTGATTTCTTCTAGTCAGTTTTCAGATTAAACATCATCTGTACAGAATGTTGTTGTCTAGAAAAAACTCGCCTGTTATTTCTCTACTGTTCACTTAATACTTCTGGTACTCCAAATGTGTATGAGTTTTTCCCCCCACATGAAGCAATTCTCCAACTCTGATGGACACCAACTGGGTACCCTACAATTCAATTCAGTTCTGCCACTATATACTTGAATTTAGCACCAGACTGCACAGGTTAGAGGCTCAGTCCCATAAGATTGCCCCACCCAACCCCCACTTCAGACACCAATCACAGGTGTAGGTTGTTACCCGTGTTTCTGTCTAACTGGCTAGAAAATGGAGGCTCCCTGAACCCCCTCCTCTAATTTGATTAATTTGCTAGTGTAGGTCATAGAACTCGGGAAAACAGTTTACTTACTAGATTACCTGTTTATTATTACAAAAAATATTAAAGAATACAAATGAACAGTCAGGTGAAGAGACACATAGAACAAGGTCCAGAAAGGTCCTGAGCACATGAGCTTCTGTCCCTGTGCAGTTGTGAGTGTGTCAAACTTGCTCACGAACCTGGAGCTCTCTGAACCCCATAATTTTGGGGTTTTCAGTGGCGGCTTCAATACATACAGGCATGGTTGATCAAATCTTTGGCCAATGGTGATTAAGTCACTCACTATCCCTACCTCCCCCATTTAGGAGATAAGAAGGGGTGTAGGGTGGGGCTGAAAGTTCCAACCCTCTAGTCACTTGGTTGTTTTCCTTGGGAATGAACCCCATCCTTAGGGGCTTTCCAAAAGTGATTGAAAGGGTTGTTATGAATAACAAAAGGCATCTTTATTGCTCTTAGAAAATTTCAGTTAGAAAATTCCAAGAGTTTGGGAGCAGTGTGCTATGACGGCAAAAATCAGATATGTATTTATCATAAATCTCAATATCACAATTGTTCTCCATTTAATCAATAAAAAATGGCCACCCAGTCTTACTCTATTACAGGAGTCTACAACTTTTTTTCTGTAAGGTCCAGATAGCAATATTTTAAGATTTGCTGGCCATATGTTCTCTGTTACAACTAATTGACTGGTATTGCAGCAGGAAAGCAGCCATAGACAATATGTAAATAAATGAGTGTGGCTGTGTTCCAATAAAACTTTATTTGCAAAAACAGGCCAGCATTGCTTGCCAATACCTGCTCAATTACATCAAATTGTTTTGATTCTCTGCTCTGCAGTCTCTTATTTGTGTACTATGTTTTTCCTCATTTGAATTAAAGTCTGTGAGAACACCAGTGACCTTGCTTATCTCACTCTTTGTTTTTTTCTTTACACCTAATGATGGGGAGCACAAAGGTAGCTTCGTAAATACAAATTGAATGGATAATGAATGAATGAATGAAAGTAGTATGTAAAATTCAAAACACTACCAAAAAAACACAAAACACCACCCTCAGAATGTTTACCTAATTTTTCAGTAAAACAAGAAAGATTATTACTACAAAAAGATGATTTACTATTTAAAAATGATTTAAATGATTTTCTATTTATTTTAAGGTACAATTATACCACAAAAAGACAAGACGAAATTTAAATTATGTTTCACAGTATATAGGGGTGGACAAAAGTAGGTTTATAGTTGTTCATGTGGAAAAGAATACAATAATTTATTGGGGTTCAGCCCCAACAGGTCCAGGGGTTCCCAAAGGTGTGGACGGAGTCGGCAAAGAAGGAATGACACAGAGGCAGCTTTCAGTTGATCAGCATAGTGAGGTTCTCTAGCCAGGTTCTCTAGCTAGGTTCTAGCCAGGTTCTTCAGCCAGGTTCTGTAGCCAGGATCTCCAGCCAAGTTTTGTGTTTATTGTCTTGTTACATCTGTATTTTGACCCTAGCCAGTTTTGCTCAGTGGGTAGAGCATTGACCTGAGGACTGAAGGATCTCAGGTTCTATTCCAGTCAAAGGCAAGTACCTTGGTTGCAGGCTTGATCCCTGGCACCATCAATGTGTCTCTTTCACATCAATGTTTCTCTCTGTGTGTCTCTCCCTCTCCCTTCAACTCTCTCAAAAAATCAATGGAAAAATATCCTCTGGTGAGGATGAACAACAACAAAAAAGATAGGTCTTTGTTTTTCTTTCTTTTTTTTCTTTATTGATTAAGGTATTACATATGTGTCCTTATCCCTCCATTGCCCCCTCCCCCCACTCATGCCCTCATCCCACTGGTGCCTGTGTCTATTGGTTAGGCTTATATGCATGCATACAAGTCCTTTGGTTGATCTAGGTCTTTGCTTTTAAGAAAATTATTATAAAATTTCAGGATGCTAGCTAAATCTATAGACTACTTTTGAAACCTGTGAGAAAGCAGTTTCTATTTCTTAGAAGCTATAATGTTTGTATGAGATGCAAAACCATTCTGAAGGGTACATTTCAGTGGTGGTGGGGGGCGGGGAGGGGAGGGAAGACAAACATTTGCATTCCAAGAACATTCAGCTCATCTGATAACCTGCTTAAAGAAGTCAGACTTCAGGCTGCCTGCTTGTGGAGTCACACAAGGTTAAGTGCCTACCTCATTTCATGATATTCATTGGCCAAATGACAACAATGACAGTAAATTTGAGCTGACATCCTATGGCAGCAACAAAACAGGAAGGGAAGGAAGGAAGGAGCATTCCAAGGGCAAGAACAATACAGCAAATATCCTTTTATAGTTTTCATGTAAGCCTGTGACTTTGTTGTTAACATGCAGATACCGTTTATTGTTAAGTTAAACTGGCCCTATGCCATAATATCTTAACAAGTTAAGCTCAAGGCAAACACTGACTACAGCTTTTTGATACTTAATGCTAGAAATATTTTTTACTTCTAATTTTTTTAGATCTCAATAGAATACATCAAGAATATGTTGTTTTAAATTCAGATATATTATTGAGAAATATAAAGAGTAACTTTCATAACCATTTACTCATACTTACCTAACATAGCAGTGTGTGTGTGTGTGTGTGTGTGTGTGTGTGTGTGTGTGGTGGTGGTGGTGGTGGGGAAAGAGTATCTAGAAGACAACCAAAGACAATATTGGCACATTTTGATGCAGTTTATATCATTAAATAAATAACAGGGGTTATATGTGAACAATTTAGGTAATTATGTTTTCATGAAACTCTATGGTGTTTCATTATTCAGATACTACTCATATCTCTGTGGTTATTCCTTCCCTAGCACCTTCCCAGGGATATCTTCTTTCTGTATTTTCATGTGGATATTTAAAGTTCTGACTTCGGTCCCCTTTATCTCATTCTGTATTTTATTTTTGGATTTTATCTACTCTAGCAGCTTCAACTATTGCTTTTCTGCCTGTGACTTTCAAATCTTTACCTCCAGTTTTCATCTACCTCAGGAATATCTATTTAATTTTAATAGCTACATATGTGTCTATTTGGAAATTATCTTGGTTCCCTAAATTGTTTAGGCCCAAAACTGAGGTCATAGTTTCCTCCTCTTATATGGCCCTTCTCCACAATCCCCATCTCATTGGATAATAAAAAAATATACACAATGGAATACTATGCAGCTGTAAAAAAAAGAAGGATCTCTTACCCTTTGACACAGCATTGAGAGTTCTGGAGAGTATTATGGTAAGTGAAATAAGCCAGTGAGAAAAAAACAAAACTATCACACAATCTCGTTTATATGTGGAATCTAATGAACAAAATAAATGGATGAACAAAATAGATCCAGAGACATGGAAGCATGCAACAGACTGAGAATTCAAAGAGGGAAGGGGGGGGGGGCAGGAAAATATTAACCAAAAAACTTATATGCATAACCCATGGACACAGGCAATAATGCCGGAAAGGCTTAGGGAGGGAGAAGGGGTGAGGTAGAGGATTTAATGGGGGAGGGGAAGGGGAAGATATCTGTAATCCTTCAACAATTAAGATAAATTTTTTTAAAATACAGAAGTCATCCTTCCTTTTCCCTAATTCACAATTTCCAATCCATCATAAAATTGTACTTTTTTTTTTTTACCACTGAAATATTTCTTAAATGTGTTCACATCTCCCCTGTTAAGCTACTAACACACTAGTCTATGGTACCACTCTGATTATGGTTACTTTTATGCTTAAACATTTTCAAAGTCATTCTATTGCTATTTAATATAAAAGACCCTTTTAACAAAAACTGCAAAAATCTGCATGATTTAGCCCCTTCTTGCTGCTCTTGTCCCCTTCTCTCACTGTCTACTTCAATGTCATGGCCATCTTTCCATTTCTCACAAATGCTCCTCTCTACAAGGTGTAGCAGTGGTGGCAGTTGTTTTTACCACACACACACACACACACACACACACACACACACACACACCTTTAGAAAGAAGGCTCTTTGCTGCCCTCTTTTATTTGACTCCCACCAGATTAAGAGAGTCATTTTAGTGGGAGAAACAGTCATCTAGAAACCCCCAAACCACTCCTGTTATTATCAACTCAAATGCAACTCAGTGTCCCCCCCCTTCACAATGCTGGTCACTTTTGTTACACTTTTATGTTTGTATTTGATTGCATTAGCAAGCAGCTCAGCGGTCGTTCTCAATGGACTCTCTGAGTGTGCTCAGCATATTGGCTCCATCACTTAGCTTGGTTTCTGGCACTTAATAGGAAATCAATAAATATTTATTAAAAGTACAAATAAAAAACTAATCATTTCAACCTATCAACTCACCCCCCAAATGCTTACACTTCTGAGTTCTCTAATTCTGTTGATTTTACCATCATCTCCTATACCCCAGGCCCACATTTTCAGACTTCCTTGGCTTCTCTTTCTTTTTTACTATCCACTTTTCATTGTTTGCCAGGTGTCATGGACTCTACCCCCAGCGCACATGTCCCATAAACCTTCTCAATACCATTACTGCTCTTTCCTGGGGCAGGTCCACCCCATCCTATCTCTTGGCAATTGCAAAATCACAGAGTTGGATTCCACATCTAATCTCTTCTTGCCTCAAACTTTCTTCTAGTCTTCCACAAACACTGTTCTGTTGCTTCTATGATAAAAAAAAACCAAAAAAAAAAAAAAACAATTTTAGGATTCCCAACTGTCTATTCAATATAGTATCCAGTATGCAGGTTCTCTTGACTTAATGAACATTTTCTCAATTAACTCTAAACACTTTATTTTAAACATCTTATATTCCAACCTAACTGAAATATTTTGGGTATCCAGTACATTCCTTGCATTCACCAAATTCTAAGATTTTTATCTGTCCTACTTCCCCCAAGAGCTCCTTGTCCTTCAAGCACAAATTCCACTTACCATTCCTAGACTACTTTCTTGAGTTCGGGGACTCTTTTTTTTTATTGATCATTGTGTAGACTACAGTGGTTATCATCAAAGCTTGGGACACAAATGATGTTCAATAGATATATTCAATGAATTGCTCCTTTCCTCTCTCTTTTTTTCTATGTAGCTTCAGTCTATAAAAGATAAATATTTTCTTACGTACTTTATATTTTTCTTTCTGAGTTTTTCCCTATAATTTTTCAAAAAGACAGCCCAAAAATAAGGTTTTATGAAATTTACCTCCTTTGCCATTTAATAATGCTTCATTAAAAGAAAACTGACAAGAGCAGGATGTTAAAATTATGATCGAGGAACAATGAGCACCAACACTTGTTCAAGATTGGTGCTTTTCTGTACTAGAATATGACATGCAATTCATACACTGGTTAAAGACTGGAGAAAGCAAAGGTTTATCTAAATTAATACTATATACTGTAAGTACTAAAACATTCACCCTGGGAAACTTTAAGTTGGCTTTTACTGCAATAGTTATCTTTCATCTCAGGAAACATCTCAACTCTTTCTTGAGGAGGTTAAACATGGATGTTCTTGACACTTTAAGCTAAGACAACTTACCATATGATTGATTGTATTTATTTTCATGTAGTCAACCTGAAAACTATGATTTTAATTATGAACAACATGGATGTATTTTTCTTTTCTGCAAAAACCAAATCTTAAGTTGAGTCAGTCTTCTCCATTTGAAAATGCTCATTCCCAGTTACAGTGTGATGGAAAAGCAAATTTCAATGAAATAATTCAATTTTGAAGTGCCAAGTGAAATCATACATGCTGAGGATATTAGAACCTAGCAAGACAGGTCAGACAATGATGTCAGAGGCCTTCAGGGGAAATTAGAAAGGAAGTGGTGGTACCTTTGGTCAATTAATTAGAATAGCAATGATTGGGAACCTACTATGGGGGTAGGGGACTATTTCACCAAACAATACTGTAAGAGACAAAACCTTCACTGTGACAGCATGTGGATTGTGCCAAATAAGTGAACTATTAAACTTAAATCAAATAAAAAAATTACAGATAGTCTATTGCACATATTTTCTAGTAAGACTGAATCCACTATATTTTAAAGCAGATTTTATCTTCCATTTTAAATATTTCTTCAACATAAACCATGTGAACATGATTTTTAAATACACATATAGTCACTTTTTTTTTTTTTTTTTTTACTTTTAATGTTTTTTATAGAGAGATTTTCCTTGACTTATGATGGGGTTATATAACCTCATTGTAAGTTGCAAACTCGTTATGTTAAAAATGCATTTCATATACCTAAGCTACAGAAGATCATAGCTAAGCCAAGCTGGTTTCTACTGAATGGTATTGCTTTAGCACCATCGTAAAGTCAAAATAAATCAAACCATCCTACGTCAAGGACTATCTGTAGTTCATTGCTCCAAGCTATATGTGCACACAGATACACCTCAGTATGGCTAATAAAGTGCATGAAGTATAAAAAATTTATAGATTAAAATGAAAATATTAAAGTATATAGTGTGCAGTTTAAATTTCATCTTTAAAAATATTCATATGTGAAAATCATGATGGTAAAACCACAAACCAACCAATGCATGAAAATCTTTTTTTTTTGCATCTTCAAGACTCTTCCAAACAGAATTTAAAGTTCTTGAAGGCCTTTATGTAGAGTGAAATTAATGTACATGTGTAAAAGTGTCTAACAATAAAATAATGTTATCCTTACACTATTTCAAATTTTAATTCTGTGGTCATGAAACCTAGAGTGAATGTCACCTGATGAGGATGAGCTGGGGTATGGAAACAGCCATATTATCTGTTACAATATAATAAGAGAAATGTTTATTTACTTAAAAGTGAAATTACAGTAAAGAAATCTTACTCTATTGAGTTCATTTTAACATTAATTTCATAGTTATTTATTAATTTCTTCTCACTTAGGTAAAGATAATTTAAGAAATAAGAGCGTCATTTAAAACATTGATTAGCAGTAAAATGTTGAGAAAAAAGACCTTATTTTAGTAACAGCTATACTGAATTCATACTCCTTAATAACAGCAGTAATAATTATTGCTATTATTGTTACATATGTATTTGGCAACATTTTATACTTTCTATATTTTGGTTTATGGAATTTATGAAAGTTATTTTATAGCATACAAATTTGCCTTGGGTATTATAGGTAACTAACATTTTGAACACTATTATTAGCTTGCATTTTTTGAATATGTAATGGGTACCATGCCACATGCAAAGTATTGTACTTTTATTTTCTCAGATAATTCTTTAATTCTTAGAAAATCCCTGTGAGGTAGGTGCTGATGTTTAGAAAATTAAGTAATTGGCCTAAATCATACAGCTAATAAGCATCAGAAATTGGATTCAAATCCCGGCTTTTCTGGTTCTTCAAACTCTACAACTTTATCTTCACCTCCTAAGCAATAGATAAGAGAACCTTATGAAAAAAAATTAAATGAGCTTAATTATTAAATCAACTCAATTTTATTTTTTTAAATTTATCTTTATTGTTGAAAGTATTACAGATGCCCCCCCCCCCCTTTTCTTCCAATTGACCCCTTCCACCAAAACAAAAAATTACACATTTACTAATAAGTCATGTTGGAAAAAATATTTTACCATGCATCCTTCTGAGTCTCCCCCTTTATTTTTCTACCTCTAGAAAATGTGAACTCAGTCTCCAGTCTTTCTGCAGTAAATCTGTGTTGTATTTTACTGGTCATGTTGTGACATTCACAGATCAGTAAGTTCAAATTTAGAGGACTAGGAGTCAGAGATGAGGTGGTTAAGTCAAAAGGGGATTGAGTTTAATGTCACAGTTCCTAGTCTGGGAAAACAACCCAAAGGCTTACAAAATTAACTGTTTCCCCTGGCTAAGTTCTGCAACAGAAGTTACTGGCAGACAAGCTGCCTTAGTACCAGCGTAAGCTGCCCACCTAAGATCAAGGACTCTGAAGCAGCCCTTGCCCCCTTCTTGCTTGTGCAAACATTATAGGACTTGCGGCTACATCAAGATGTTATTTATGTCTTAGAACTGGTCTTAGAATCTGGCAGGATAATATCTGGACTTTTAAGAACCAGCAAATATCAACTTGTCTTTAGCTTGTGAATCCTTCCTATGCTACTTTCTTCTCTTATCCTCGTGTGCCTCGCAAAGTTACCTGATGAGGAAAAGAATGGAGCTGTATAAATACACATTCATACCTGCTGAACAGTTTCTAACATGCACATTTCCCTGACTTTTCTTAGATTCCAGGTACCTTAATTGTAAACTTTGACTAAAATCTGAATTCATTTGAGATAGCCTTATTATCTGGCTTATCTTCATGATTCTCACTATCATAATTATTTTCTTTAGGTCATTTTAAAAAAGAACAACTGATTCCAATTTAAGATTAAGCAAAACTTACATAATATAGTTCATATATCAACAGGATAGAGATAATTTGAAATCATTAGCCATGTTTCTTATTAATGATCTCATATGAATTTTATTATTAAACTAGAGGCCCGATGCATGAAATCATGCAAAGGGCTCGGCTCTCACAGCCTTGGTTGGCTCTTGCAGCCCCTCGCAGCCTTAGGCGGCCCTCGCAGCCCCGGCTTTGTCTGGAAGGTCATCCAGACAGTCATCTGCTGTTTGGTCTAATTAACATATTAGCTCTTTATTATATAGGACTAGGGACCCAGTGCACGAATTTGTGCACCTGAAAAGGAACTGTGGGACATGAGGCTGCGGTGGGCACAGGGGAGGATCTCGGCCCATCCTCCGCAACCCTACCCGGCCCCTCCTGCTGTGGCCCCCGGTCCCCTGTCTGCTGGCAGCTCTGCTCCTGCCTCCACTGCTCCCATGCACTGACCGTGCCGGCCCCACTCACATCCACTGAGGGCGTGGAGAGATTGGGGACAGCTCTGGGCTCTGGCAGCGGGTGTGAGTGGGGCTGGCACCGACAATGGGTGCAAGTGGCAGCTCTGGTGCCAGCAGTGGGTGCGAGCGAGGTGGTCACCGGCAGGGGGTGCGAGAGGTGGCTGCTGGCCCTGATTGCGCCTCAGGAGCAGGGAGAGGTGGAGAAGCCCTGAGGGGCGATTGGGGCCAGCAGCTGCCGCTCACACCCACTGATGGCACCGAACGATCGGGGTTGGCGCTGGCACTGGCAGTGAGTGTGAGTGGTGGCTCCAGCGCTGGCAGCGGGTGCAAGCCAGGCTGGCGCCGGGAACAGGTATGGGTGCCAGACAGGACCATGGTGCATGGGAGCAAAGAATTTTCAGTAACCACCAGAGGTTCACCCCGATGACAGTGACCAGCATCCCACCTTGGTCTGGCGCCCCCACGCACCTGCTCCACCATCCCACTGTGTCTGATGCCGCCATGTTCTGTGCTCTGCCACCTGCTGCCAATGCCTGCCTGTTCCACGTGTGCCCCCTGGTGGTCAGAGCATGTCATAGCGACCGGTTGTTCAGTTATTCAGCCGTTTGGTCTATTTGCATATTAGCCTTTTATTATATAGAATTAGATTGATTAGCCCAGTTCAGTGGTTGAGCTTGGACCCATGAACCAAGAGGTGCCTGGTTTGGTTTCTGGTCAGGCCACATGCCTGGGTTGTGGACTCTATCCCCACTGTGGGGTGTGAGGGAGGTAATCAATCCATGTTTCTCTCTCATTGATGTTTCTATCTCTCTACCCCTTTCCTTTTCTCTCTCTCTAAAAAATCAATAAAAACATTTAAAAATTAGATTGGTTAGATATAAACTTTATAGGTTTCATGCTTTTGTTGCAATCTTGACCCTGACTCTTGTAAGCCATAGCCTTGCTCAAGATGTTTTAGTCTTCTCACTCTTGGTTTCCTTATTTGGAAAATGGGTTTAATAATAGTACTTGCTACACAGAGCTGTTGTGAGGATTAAATGAGATAATTTATGTGAAGTACTTAACACAGGGCTTGACATATTGAAAATAGTATTATGATCTTTGTATTGATGTCCATATAAGGAAACTAATGACAACTAATAAACACACATTTTAGTCTATTTGTATGTAGAGCAATGCACAGTAATGAATATTCAGTGAAAATCAGGAAAATTTAATTTGACTAAAAAAACATATTTAAAATTTTCTCATAAATCTAGAATTAATTTCTTACCTAAACTAGTAACGAATATTTAAGTATTAGTTGTAAAGATAAAACTTTGAGAGCATCTATAAAGAATTGAATCTGAAGACAGGCCTCTAATCTTTGAAAACACATTTTCCTACTACTTAAGAATAATAAAATATGAGTAAAAAATATTTACAATGGTTTTCTTGATGTTTTACCTGGAGCTAGTTAATACCCATTTGCATATTTTAAGAAAGAAATAAAACTCAGAATATAAAGCAGAAATGAAGCACTACTTACATTATTGCTTTTATACATTTTCAAAACATTAACTTCTATGATGTTTCCTTATAAAACCAATTATTTTCCTGTGGGTTTGCAATTTAATTATCGAAGCCAGAGAATGCATTACAGAAACCATTGTAATTTAAGATTTTCTTTTCTTTTTTTTTGCAAATGAATGGTCATAACAGAAATTTAAAAACTAATTAAAAAGAAGAATGTTCTAGTAATTGATGTTTTAGTAATTTTAATGGTGAGCAAAATTTTGTTAATATAAGTTGGACCATCTTTCAGTTGACCTTTGCCTAAAATGATACTATCTGTGATTTCAGTTAGGTTGTATTATGATCAGAGTCAATAGCTATTTATTTTATATAAATAATTGTAATTTTATTTTAAAGCTTCTATAACTCAAGTAAAATGAGCCAATGTAAAAGTTGTGGTACTAACAAACATCTCAGTGACCTTTCTATTTTTTAAAATAATTTTAAAAAAATATTTTTTAAATTTATTTCAGAGAGGAAGGTAGAGGAAAAGAAAGAGATAGAAACATCAATGATGATAGAGAATCATCAATTGGGTGCCTCCTTCACACTCCCCACTAGGGATCGAGCCAGCAACCAGGAATCAAACCAGTGACACATAGATCCATCCCTATCTATTATCTATCTATCTATCTATCTATCTATCTATCTATCTATCTATCTATCATCTACCTACCTATTTGCCTATCTACCTACTTACTTACCTATCCATATATACATATAAATATGCTCACAGAGAGTGTTTGTTTTTCTACCTCAGCACTACTCAGAGTATGGGTATAAAACTTCTATAGTTTATTTGCTCAACTAAATCTTATTTATATACTTTTTATTTTTATAAAATGAGCTCTGGACTGGTACATGACATAAGCAGTAGATCTGTCTGTGCTACGCATTTATGTCTTTGTCTGCATGATTGTGCATTGATAGATGGAAAAGGATAAATGAAGGTTCTTTATTCAACATGTTTGGGTGCCCCACCTTCTTGGAGATACTTGTTATGGAGAACAAAATATGCATGTCTCTGCCTGCAAGTATCTTAAAGCATTAAGCATTTTTTGTAATAACAATTAGTGCTAATTATAAGGGTATAATGATATGTTTGGTTTTGGTATTAACAATTCTTTTAATATAGAGTTTTACTGCCTTATTGTGTTGAAAGAGTCAATGTTTAAGTCATGTTCACTCAAGAAAAGATATTTACAACCTGTCTAGTTGCTATGGGGACTACATTCTTTTGTTTACAAAATTGATTTTTTCAAGAAAAAAATAGAAACATAAAAATGATTAAGGCAATGTATGCTTATTAAATAATTTTTTGGGAAATAATAGGTAGCATTAACAAAGTTACACTTATTCTCTCACTAAACATAGTATGTTAATATTTTGAGATGTTTACCTTTTACTTCACCCCACACATTTTTTTGTTGTTGTTGCAGTAGTGGTCATTTGAGTCATTCACACATTTTTGTATCATTATTTTCTGGTTTACACTATATCATACTTTTTTTCATTAAAGTTATACTTCAAAAAGAAACACATACACAAGGCACATCAGATCATATATTCTTTAAATGTGATTTTGCCATTTTGTATGTCAATGTTTTTAAAACAACCTGTTATACAGTGCATTTATAGTCCTTCTCCTACTAATCTTTATAATGCAGTTTCCCTCAAAAATTACCCTATTCTCAGCTTCAGAATTAATCTCATTCTATTACCACTTAACATATTGCCATATATAGGCAGGTTAACATAAGATTTGCTCATGGTTATGCATCAGATTAGCTTGTAATACAAGCATACTTTTGGAGAAATTATCTGTGGTGGTTATGCCACATCTCTATTCATCTCTGTTCATATAGCCCTTACTATGATTCTTCTTTCTCCTTTGGCTCCAACTTTCATTCATTTATACTCATTTGGCGAATATTTATGGAGCACTTTTACATGCCAGGCAATGTGTTAGACACTGGATTATAATAGTAAATAGGACATAATTTTTGACAGCCAATTACAATATTATATAATAAGTGCTAGTTGGCATAAATAGAAGGCATTATAGCAGAAATAGTAAAGGCAAGTTAGTCCTGTCTTGGGGGATCAAGAATGACTTTATCAACTAGAATGACCAAAAAAGAAGCTTTAGTTGTGATGAAGAATACATTTAGTATTCAGGTAGATTCAGGAATGAGACATTCCACAACAGAGATAATGCAAGGTGTTAAAAACAGAGTAACCAAGCTTCACTCAAAATTTAAGGCAGAGAAAGAGCTGGTCAAACTCATTTAGCTATAGATACTGCCTCAGAAAACTACCTCAGGCATAGGCTACTCGATGCATAGTGCCTGATGGGCATAGCAAGCTCCCATGAACATAATATGTTCATTGATATCAGGCTAAGTTTTAGCCTGGTGAGTGTGATTGTGCAGCAGAAAATTTTGGATAAAGTGTTGGACATTAGGATAACTTTCTGTTTATAGGAGAGCCATGGACAGGAAGTATGGAGACAGGATCCACGTTTGGGAAAGGGCCACAGCCCTGGGTTTTGAATTCAGTTGACTTCACTGCCAGATAGAAAAGCATTGGGGTCTAGAAGAACTAACAAACAATTGAATCTCAGAGGAGGAAACTGTGGCTGGATCCTATCTAATAGTCTGGATCAACATGGAGCATGGGAAGGGAACTCATAGAAGGCACTAGCTATACTGAATCCATAATGATTAGGGATAGTCTTTCCTCCCAAAGTAAAGTATACTTCCAGGCACATTAAGCTATTTTTCTCCCTCTGTAATCCTTCAAAATAAAATTTCACACAAGTTTCACTAATATTTTCAGTAAAATGCTGCTAAATGATTAACTTTTTGAGAGTAAAGAGGGAAACAAGTAGAAAAATATTGTCAGAGAAACACACAGTCCTACAACAATTCCCAGTTTTATTAAGTCAGAGGAATGGGCTGGGTTCTACTCCAAGCTGTTCCTAGGAGTTGGAAAGCAGCTTAATGGGGCTTCTGAGAAGTGTCCGGAAAAGCAGGACTCTACACTCTGTGTTTACACTGTTGGTGAGCTCCGATAGTAGGTGTTGACTTTGCGAATTCATGACATACAAGCTTAGGAACTGAGTAAACTTTTGAGATCAAGTCTCTCCCTAAATTCCATTATGGCAAATAATTCTGCTGATGGTCTTTAGAAAAGAAGCTGAGAAGGACACAAGAAATTCCCACAGATTGTTTATCTCAGGAATTCATTTCCTGACTCAAAAAGTCACAAACTATTAAGCAACAGGCAGAAAGAAGCCTGCAGATGGTATCTGTGTATGACTCCTATGAGCAGTCAGATGACTGACCTTCCTCTGACCTAGCATTTTTCCTAACAATCCCTTTAAAGTTCTTTTTTTCCCTTTTTATTAAATATATGGGGGTGACACTGGTTAATAAAACTATACAGGTTTTCAGGTGCACAATTCTACAAAACATCACCTGTACATTGTACTGTGTATTCACCACTCCAAGTCAAGTCTCTGACCATCACCATTCCCTACTCCATCCCCCAATCACCACACTTTTGTCCATGTCTATGAGTTTTTTCTCTTTTTTTTTCCTTTTTGCTCAATCCCTCCATTCCTCCCACTCAGCCCCTGGCCCAACAGCTGCCAGCCTGCTCTCTATCTATGAATCTGCTTTTAATTTGTTTGTATTATATTATTAACTTTATAAAAGCTAATTGTCCAATTATTATATGTTAACATAAAACATTTTAAAGGTTCAGATTAAGTATAAAGAGGAAGAAAGGGATTATCCACCTGTAATTACACTCACTGTTAATTTAACATGTCAACGATCTAAATGTTTTGAGAATATTTGTTTTTTATTTTTTGTGTGTGTGTGTGTTTTTTTTTTGAGATACCCTTATTCTTTGGCTTACCGCTTTTCTTCCATCATTTTTTTTTAATTTAAACTCTTTATTGTTTAAAGTATTACATAAGTCTCCTTTCCCCCCTCCTTCACCTCTCCCTGCCCACCCCCCAACCCCTAGCACATGCCCTCACTCACCCACCCCCATCTGTGTCCATTGCATGCATACATATGCTCATATGCATGCATACAAGTCCTTTGGTTGATCTCTTACCCCTTTACCCTCCACCTTCCCTCATAGGTTGGACAGTCTGTAAGATGCTTCTATAACTCTGTTTC
The DNA here is from genome assembly GCF_000412655.1 of Myotis brandtii. Classification (NCBI taxonomy): domain Eukaryota; kingdom Metazoa; phylum Chordata; class Mammalia; order Chiroptera; family Vespertilionidae; genus Myotis; species Myotis brandtii. The sequence continues at coordinate 1,919,458 of NW_005369782.1, read as the reverse complement.
TATTTTTATTCATCAATTTATGTTGCTCATATATTACACAAATGAGTGAGATCATGTGATATTTATCTTTCTCTGACTGGATTATTTCGCTTAGCATAATGCTCATCTGCTGATGGGCACTTAGGCTGTTTCTAATTCTTAGCTACTGTAAATTGTGCTGCTATGAACATAGGGGTGCATATATCCTTTCTGATTGGTGTTTCTGGTTTCTTGGGATATATTCCTAGATGTGGGATTACTGGGTCAAATGGAAGTTCCCTTTTTAATTTTCTGAGGAAACCCCATACTGTTTTCCACAGTGGCTGCACCAGTCTGCATTCCCAACAGCAGTGCAAGAGGGTTCCTTTTTCTCTGCATCCTTTCCAGCACTTGTCCTTTGTTGATTTGTTGATGATAGCCATTCTGACAGGCATGAGATGGAACCTCATTGTCGTTTTGATCTGTATCTCTCAGATGATTAGTGACTTTGAGCATGTTTTCATATGTCTCTCTGCCTTCTGTATGTCTTCTTTTAAAAATGTCTATTTAGGTCCTTTGCCCATTTTTGATTGGATTGTTTATCTTCCTTTTGTTAAGTTGTATGAGTTCCCTATAAATTTTGGAGATTAAACACTTATTGGTGATATCATTGGCAAATATGTTGTCCCATGCAGTGGGCTTTCTTATTATTTTGTTGATGGTTTCTTTTGCTGTGCAGAAGCTTTTTATTTTTATGTAGTCCCATTTGTTTATTTTCTCCTTTAATTTCCATTGCCCTCAGAGCTGTATCAGTAAGATATTGCTACCACAAATGTCTGCTATTTTGCTGCCTATGGCTTCTTCTAAGATTTTTATGGTTTACCATCTTATGTTTAAGTCCTTTATCCATTTTGAGTTCATTTTTGTGTATGGTGTAATTTGGTGGTCTAGTTTCATTTTTTGTGTGTGTGCATGTATCTGTCCAATTTTCTCAACACCATTTATTTAAGAGACTGTCTTGACTCCATTGTATGCTCTTGCCTCCTTTGTCAAATATTAATTGAGCATAATGGCTTGGGTTGATCTCTGGGTTCTCTGCTCTGTTCCATTGGTCTATATGTCTGTTCTAGTGCCAGTACCAGACAGTTTTCAGAACAGTGGTTTTGTACTATAGCTTGATATCTGGTATTGTGATCCCTCCAACTTTGTTCTTCTTTCTCAGGATTACTGCAGCTATTCGGGGTCTTTTTGTATTCCATATGAATTTCTGGAGAGTTTGTTCTAGGTCTTAGAAGTATGCTGTTGGTATTTTAATGGCGATTCCATTGAATCTATAGATTGTTTTGGGTAGTATGGACATTTTAAAGATGTTGATTCTACCAATCCATGGACATGGTATATTCTTCCATTTGTTTATGTCTTCCTCTATCTCTTTTTCAGTGTTCTGTAATTTTCTGAGTAACAGGTCATTTATCTCCTTTGTTAAAATTATTCCTAGGTATCTTAATTTTTTTGTTGCAATGGTAAATGGGATTTTTTTTTGTTTGTTTGTTTCTGTTTCTGTGAGTTCATTATTGGTATATAAAAAAGCCATAGATTTCTGGGTGTTCATTTTGTATCCTGCTACATTGCAAAATTCATTTATTAGTTCTAGTAGTTTTTTTATGGAGTCTTTAAGGTATTCTATGTACAGTATCACGTCATCTCTGAATAATGACAGTTTTTCTTCTTCTTTTCCAGTTTGGATGCCTTTTATTTCTTCTTCTCATCTGATCACTATGACTAACACTTTTAGTACTATGTTGAACAGGTGGGGAGAAAGTGAGCATCTCTGTCTTGCTCCTGTTCTTAGGAGAAATTAATTTAGTTTTTGCCCATTGAGTATGATGTTGGCTATAGGTTTGTCATATAAGGCTTTTATTATATTGAGGTATGATCCCTCTAGTCCCACTTTGCTGAGAGTTTTTATCAGAAAAGGGTGTTGGATTTTGTCAAATGCCTTTTCTGCATCAATTGATATGATTATGTGACTTTTGTCTCTCAATTTGTCTATGTGATGTATCACGTTTATTGACTTGCAGATATTGTACCAGTCTTGTATCCCTGTAATAAATCCCACTTGGTCATGGTGTATGATCTTTCTAATATAATGCTGGATCTGATTTGCTAGAATTTTGTTGAGGATTTTAGCATCTATGTTCACCAGGGATACTGGCATGTAATTCTCTTTCTTTGTAGTGTCTTTAACTGGTTTTGAGATTCGGGTAATGCTGGCTTCATAAAAAGAGCTTGGAAGTGTGCCTTCCTCTTGAATTTTTTGGAATAGTCTGAGAAGGGTAGGTTTTAGTTCTTTGAATATTTGGTAACGCTCTTCTGTGAAGCTGTCTGGCCCCAGGTTTTTGTTTGATGGAATTTTTTTGATGACTGCTTCAATTTCCTCCTTAGTTATCAGCCTGTTCAGTTTTTTTTTATTCTTCTTGATTGAGTTTTGTAAGGTCATATTTTTCTAGGAATATATCCATTTCCTCTAGGTTGTTTAGTTTGTTGAAATAGAGTTGTTCATAGTAATTTTTTAATACTTTTTTTGTATTCCTGTGGGGTTAGTTGTTATTTTCCTCTTTCTTTTCTGATTTTGTTAATTTGGGTCATCTCTCTTTGCTTCTTGATAAGCCTGGCTAGAGCTTCATCAATCTTGTTTATTCTTTCAAAGAACCAGCTCTTGGTTTCATTGATCTTTTGTATTTTTTTTAATCTCTATTTCATTTATTTCTTCTCTGATCTTTATTATCTCCTTCCTTTGCTCACTCTAGACTTTTCTTGTTGCTCTCTTTCTAGCTTTTTAAGTTGTAAAGTTTGATAATTTATTACCAGTTTTTTTTGTTTTTTTGAGGTAGGCCTGTAATTCCATGAACTTCCTCTCAGGACTGCTTTTACTGCTTTGGATTGTTGTGTTTTTATTGTCATTCATTTCCAGGATGTTTTTTATTTCTTCTTTGATCTCTTTGGTAACCCAATCATTGTTTAATAGCATGCTATTCAGCCTCCAAGTGTTTGAAATTTTTCGTCGTTTTTATTGTAGTTGATTTTTAATATGCCCTTGTGGTCTGAAAAGATGGTTGATATGATTTTTATCTTCTTTAATTTGGAGAGACTTTGCCTATGACCCAATATGTGATCTATCTTTGAAAATGTTCCATGTGCACTTGAGAAGAATGTATATTCCGCAGCTTTGGGGTGAAATGTTCTGAAGGCCATAACAAGAGATAAGAAAGGCCACTTCACAATACTAAATGGGTGGATACAACAAGAGACTTCAAAGGCCAGTTATAGCTTCTAATCAAACTTAATAAGGTTTAGGAAAAGGCTGTTTCTAAAATTATGGCTCATTTTTACAGTGCTTGCACTGTGAAAGAGAAGAAAGTAGTTCCTTATTCATTAATATAAAATAATATTCAAGATATATTAATTGAAAACAAAATTAACTTGCAATGTGTTCATATTTGTGTTAAAAAGGTGGTAGAATTATTCATATAGCTAGAGGTTTTTTCCAGTACAATATATACAAAAAAAAAAGCCTGATAACTGCTAACAGTAATCCCTTTTGGGTAGGTTGGTAGAAAGGAAGGTTGGGGAAGCTATAGATAAGGGGTAATGGATGCTTAGGGTAGGAGGAAAACTTAATTCTGATTTAATTGCCTTTCTTCTATATATTTTTATTATATAAATGAATTGTTATTTTTATTAAAAAACTAATTTTTAAAATTTAAAACTAGTTAAATAAGCATATGCCTTTTGGAATGGTATAGATTTTAATCTAAAACTTACTCCTTTAACATATGATTGCTATCTGACATCCAAATAATTTTTATCTAATAATAGATAAACATGGTAATTGACCGTACCTTCGCTACACCTCCCATTGGCTAATCAGCAAGATATGCAAATTAACCGCCAACAAAGATGGCCTTTAATTTGCATACGTAGGCGTGAAGCAGCGGAGCGAAGACTGAAGGCGGCTCCGGCCGGAGCAGCGAAGGCTTGAAGGTGGCTCTGGCCGGAGTGAAGGCCTGGGTCCCGGGTGCCGGAGGAAAACCGGTGCTGGCAGCCAGGGGAAGAGAGGCCTATTGCACGAATCTTTTCCTATATAATAAAAGGCTAATATGCAAATCGACTGAATGGCAGAACGACCAGTTGCTATGAAGTGCACTGACCACCAGGGGGCAGACACTCAACACAGAAGCTGCCCCCTGGTGGTCAGTGTGCTCCCACAGGGGGAGCGCTGCTCAGCCAGAAGCCTGGCTCATGGCTGGCGAGTGCAGTGGTGGTGGTGGGAGCCTGTCCTATCTCTGTAGCAGCGCTCACCAGCCAGGAACCGGGCTCACAGCTGGCGGGCTGATGAGCGCAGCAATGGTGGCGGGATCCTCTCCCGCCTCCACAGCAGCAATAAGGATGTCTAACTGCTGGCTTAGGCCCGCTCCCCATGGGCAGTGGGCCTAAGTCAGTGGTCGGCAAACTCATTAGTCAACAGAGCCAAATATCAACAGTACAATGAGTGAAATTTCTTTTGAGAGCCAAATTTTTTAAACTTAAACTATATAGGTAGGTACATTGTTATTAACTTAATTAGGGTACGCCTAAGGCTTAGGAAGAGCCACACTCAAGGGGCCAAAGAGTCGCATGTGGCTCGCGAGCCACAGTTTGCCGACCACGGGCCCAAGTCGGACATCCCTGAAGGCTCCTGGATGCGAGAAGGCGCAGGCCAGGCTGAGGGACTCCCTTCCCCGAGTGCATAAATTTCGTGCACTGGGCCTCTAGTTCTTTAATATTTAACCTATAAATTAGGACTTGGTTATTTGCTCATTTCTGATATACTAAACATTTATAAAAACTAAATTTTAGGAGACTATAATGCAGTTTTAGGGAACAATATAGCAAATTCTATCTATTCTTTCAGTTTAAACATTTCTATAATCTTAAAAAGTATTATTTAGAAATATAAGACTGTGTTAAATTTTTACAGTGTATAGCTATCCTCTTTTTTATTTTCTATTTCTTAGAGTACTGGGCATTTAGATAAACTGTAATTTAGCCCTCACTTGTGCTGCCAAAACAGAGGTCTCCTGGGAATATCTTCCATTGCCCAATCTGAAACAAACAAACAAACAAACAAAAAAAAAAACACAACAACTGTAAGATAGAATTTTATTCTTTTTGGAAATGTAATATTTACTGGATGTGATAGCTTCCCTTCAGCAATTGATGACCTTGACTTTATAAATGAAGAGAGATGTAGAGCACATTCATTTGCTTATTTGTAATCCCCTAAAGAGAAATATAGCATTTTAGGCCTTCATCATTAGTCATGTAGATAATTTCAATTTAATATTCTGAGTAATTCTCAGATAATTCTTGATGACAGCCCACAAAAATAGGTTAGTCATAAAATCTTGAGAGTGGCCATTTTCTGGATTTATATATTTAAGAATACATTTCTCTTCTGTTATTTAAAGTTTTCTTAAGAGTTTGCAAAAAGGAGATGGATCTGTAACTAGACAAACAATGGGTCCATGTTGCCTATCAAGACTCCAACCAACTTAGCAGAGACAGGGTTGAATCATATAATAGCATTTATTCCAATATTGCTAGAAATATGGGAGAGCAGCAGGTTATACACAAAAATCTGCTCTGCAGCCCACCATAAGCCAGCTGCTTATATAGGTAGAACTATAAAGGAAAAGTAGGCAAAAGGGTAGTTTACAGATATGCAAAAGGACTGGGGGTCTTCTAAGGGTTTAGTGATATGCAAGGACTGAGGTTACATGGCATGGGGAAATAGCCAAGGGAGTGCCAAATGGGCAATTAACAGGTAAGCAGGCTGGAGGTTTGTAGAGGCCTTGCAGGTATGCAAAAAGGGCTGGGGATTTTCAAAGGGCTGGTGATTCTGGTTTCTGTAACAAATTTTTGTTAATCTTTCCATGGTAATAGGCAGCTCTGAATGGGAAGAAGTGCTGCATCTCCAGGTCAGCTCCAGCCAGGGTAGAGTGTGCCTTCTTTAATCAGAATAAAACTATCATGGTTAACAGAGCATGATTAATATTTCTTACAATACTAGCTGGTTTCCCAACATTCTATTTCTGCCCCCTTTCAGATTTTAACAAAGGAAATTTTGTCTAATTGGAAGATATATTGAAGTGTCAAGAAACAGTGTTTCATTGGAAACATTACCTGTGACTTTGACAGAATAAAAATATGTCCTGGCTCTGAGTTAGTAGATGAGAAGAAAATGGAGAAGATTTGACTGAAATAGTCTCTCTTTCAGTTAAGAATGTTTTCCTTCATTTTTCTGACTTTAGACTTTTTAAATCCTTTTCTTGATTGCCCAAGCATACCCACCTTTTATGGACTTTTAGTCTATGCCAAGTTGCTTCAACTTGGGCTAAAAATTAAGTTACCTTATAGTAAGGTTGTAGAAAACTGCATGTATAACTGATATATAATCACGCTACTTGAAAACAAAAAACAAAAAAGCATTTCACACCAATAGCGCTTACATAGCAGTTCTACTTCTAAGGTGACTTTGTCAGCTTTTGAAACATTTGCTCTATTTCTATAGGATCTTTTACTAGCTTTGAAACCATTCCCAAAGAACTGTAATATGATTGTTCCAGAGATGCCTCAAGCTAAAAATGTCCAAAATTAAATTCCGTATTTTCCCCCACTCACTGTCCCACTGATTTCTTTTCCTGCTGTGTTTCTAATGTCAGCAAAGGGCTCTACACTTCTCTATCCTTAATTATACCACCTCCTCTACCTCATCCTATCAAACTGTCCTTTAAAACATCTCTTGGATAACCCCTTTCTTGTCTACTTTTAATCTCATCCTAGTTAAAGTTCTAGTAATAGCTTGTTCCCATGAATATTGCAGCCATTTAATAATTAGTCTTCCTTTCTGTCTTCAGTCCTTCCACTCAGTGTCCATTCCCTCCAAAATGTTAAGACACAGATATGATCATGCTCTTTCCTTCAAATGACTTCTTTATGAAGAGTTCAAGGCTAATCCTTGCCTAATTCTCCATGATCTAATTATGTCCTCTTTTTTTGTATGTATTCTTAATTCTGAGTAGTAGTAAATGTATGACCTCTGCTTTCCTGAATAAGACAATTTATCTTATGATGGAGTTTAAAGAGAAGTTGGGCAAACAAAGGTCCTAAGAAAGAACTTCTGCAAATATCCCCAGGAATAGACACAACAGTAAATAATTTTTAAAAAAAACATGGGAAAAGTGGGCTTACTCTCAAAAAATAAACCAAAGTATAACTATAAGAGCACTTTCATCCCCAAAGGAAGATATTAAGGAAAAGACTACAAAGAAGTAAATCATGACCTTGCTAGAATGTGCTTTTCTTTTATTAGAGAAATTCATTAAAGAATAACACAACTCCATTTTTGTTACTGTCTTGACTTTGTAGGCAAAGAGGGTCCAATAAGACATTTGTATAAAAGTCTGAACTAATGTCCTAGAAAAGAAGTAACATAATGTTAATTGAATCAGATGAAGAAATCCCCCTTTCCTCAGTCCCTTACATTCCAGGCAAACCACGCTCATTCTATCCAAAGCTCCCTGAAATAGAGTAGCTTTCTCAAACCATAGGGCACGTTGCTCTCTTTCTGCCTAGGATGGTTTCTCCTCTCTTTGCCTGTCGGTTTAACTTCTATTCATCTTTCAAATTTCCATTTCTATTATCACCTGTGTGAAGTTTTCCCCATCACTCTTCTCTGCTGTAACACTTTCCACCACATATTGGAGAGTTTATCTCCTCAAGTATATTATGCTTCCTTCAAGGGCACGATTATATCCCTAGTATCTGTCACAAAGTAAGAATGCTACATGTGTTGAGTAAATAAAGGAACAAATCTACAACAAATTCTGAAGAAAGACATATCAGCACAATCAAAATTATTAGATAGATCCCAGGCTTTATAATCATTATAAATTGAAAAAAAATGAGTTCATCATATTTTTTAGGTTAATCTGCTAAAAGTTATCAGTCTCATTACCATTGTAAGGGAAACCATCCACTTTCTTATCCCAAGTTCTTTTTTTTTTTAAGTAGATGAGGAACTTTAACTCTTTTAACAGTATTACAATGAGACATTTACTTTTCTTTGACCTCACTTGTTGCTTTCCTTGGAAGGAGGAGCGATTTATATGATGGGGTGTGATGGTGGGAATCGGACTTACATTGTTCTATATCTCTCTTTGCTAATGTTCAATGTTAATGTGCTTAAGGTTGTCAGACAAATGTGAATCTTCCTCTTGAACACCCTATGTGCAGCTCAGTGTGAGACAGATAAGAGAGTGTGTACTACCTTGCAGACCCAAGTCACTCCAAATGTAAGTTCCAATGCCTAGACATGTGAAGAAACCCATTTTGGTTTCAATATCAGGAGATATTTTCTTATCCAGCTTTATCAGATATAAGTCAGCAATACATTTTCATTTACATCTGGTTCTTCTGTTTATTTCTCAATTGTTACAGAATTTTTCTGTGTGGGGTCAGAATACCAGTCTCAAAACCAAACAACATTCAGTAAACTTCATAAATGCACATATTTATATGTGGTAAAGCAATCTTTTGGTTCCCCAAATGGCAGAGCCACTAAATGTTGGAACCAGAATGCAACTAAGGGTTACTTTGATGAATTGGTGAGAGAAATGCCAGGGAAATTGGATAATTAGATTCTACTGCCAAGAAACCTATTCAAAAGACAGAGGTTGTGAAATTTAGGCCCAACTCTTCTCCTCTACCACCTGACCACTGGGAACTCCTTAGATATTTCAGCAGTTACTCTCTGTGGTTGACATTGTAATCAAGACTTGGCTCTGGATGATATGATAGCCCAGTTGGTTCCTGCATTTTACTGCTAGAGCTGTATTTTACTGAGCTTTTCCTTCCATGACCTACTTTCATGTAGCATCTCCTTCCTCCATGTAGACCAGACACCTCCAAATGACCAAGATAGCAGAAAAGGCAGGGTAATATCTCTTGATCTAAACCTGATCTTCACCTCACTTCTATGATTTAGGACAAAGATAAAGACTTAAAGATAGGGTCATTTACTTTTCTCCTCCATCCTAAGAGAAGGTCATCTAGATAGTTGATCCCTGCCTTTTTATTATATGGTCAAAACTCTTCCCCTTCAAGAATCCAGATTGTATAACTCAGATAAGAAAAAACACACTGAGGACAAATATATCAAGGGAATAAGTAGTGATAAAGTTTCCTGGGGAAAAAAAGGGGGGGGGGAAGGGTGTGAATAACAGCCAAGAGAAATTTTGGAAAAACAAGCACTAGAAGAGATTGATGTTAATTTTATTAGGTGTGTATGGAAATGTGTGTGTGGGAGGGGAGGGGGGAAATTAGAAAGTATGGGAGGTGCTTATGAGTGGATTCCCTTGTGAAGAACTCACCTCTTGTGTTTTTACTTTGGAAACTAAAAATATACTACTTACCATAAATCTTTAGTTTTTTCTCTTTTGTTTGGTTATCATCGTAAATTACACCAATACTTTAGTAAAGAAAACTATATATAAATGCATACTTAGCATGGTCTTGGGAAGCTGAAGAAATGAGGCAGGTAAAGCTGTAGGGCCTAATTTACCCTCCCAAGGGAAAGCAACTTCCCATGCATACTGTGGTCATCATCTCAAGAAGTGTGTGACCTCAGTCTATTTCGGTCTTTATGCTAGAGGTTGTTTTCTGAATTTTATTTTATTTGTATTGATTTTCAGAGAGAGAGAAAGGGAGAGGGAGAGAGATAAATGTCAATCTGTTGCCTTCAGTCCAATGGGGGATCAAACCCGCAACCTGGGACGTACCCTGACCAGGAATCCAACCAGAAACCTTACCATACACAGGATGATTCTCAACCAGCTGAGCCACACTGTCTAGGATTAGATGCTGCTTTTTTTCTGAAGGACAGGGCATGATGCATCTGTCTCAAGGATGAAAGAGTATGCAAGGGAGAAAGTGTAATGAACATTAGAAAGAAAAACTGTGGTTAATTTTCACTTGAAAAATTGACTTGAAGGAACATGAGAACACAAGCCAAACATGGTCTCCCTTTAGGGTTGAGAGAGAGCTAAATACAATGCAACATGGAATCACAGAATTTAGAGCCAGAAAAAAGCCTTGGAAATTATTCAGTCCTCACTCCTGGTTTTGAACCTGGGGTTTAAAGAGGTTAGAATCTTGTCCCATGATCGTGCAGTGTGTGACAGGGAGTAAGAATATGGCAAAGCCTGGAAACCAAGACTCCTGCCTGTAATCTATGTCAGCTACATGCCATCCTGTACTTATCCTCAAATGGTCCCTATTGGCTGTGATGAAAACCAATTCATGCCTCCAATCAGCAGAGTCCAAGAGTGATGAGTTTTCTAGTCTACTGTGCCTGATGAGCTCTATGACCTGATTTGTCCTGCAATGTCTCAATTCTCCATTGCCCAGTTATTTTTATGAACGATTATTGTCATAAAATTACATTTGAAATTAAAAAGACTGTAATTTGTAAGGCTAGACTATGAGGATAATGTCCTTGGTAAGAAATTCTAAGTATACTATTACTTTTTTAATTTCACAGATATCTATAAGTTCTGCTTGGGGGAGCTGATTTGAACTAGATATGAAGAAATTAGCTATATAACAATGTATATCTTTGGCAAGCCCATTTTCTTCATTCTTCAAAATGACTCCTGCTTCAGAAATGAACACATATTTTATTAAAGCCAGTGTCTAAACCTAGTGGTCATTGCAATAATATTGCAAAATATCAGCTGACCTGGCCAAATACGTATTTTTAGACAGTTCTATAAATGTCACCTTCCCATGGGATACATATTTCTATTCCTTTTTTGTGAATGAATGTGTTCCCCACTCCCGCACCCTTCATTTACAGGAAGCGGAAGAAACACTGGAATTACTAAATGAAGCATGACTCTTTTTCCAGACAGCAGGCCGGACCATGAGAATTAGAACGTCACTTGGCAGCCGGATCTCTTTTCTCTCCTCAGAGACGATGACACTTCAGGAAAAAGTTTACCTCCACACACTTCCCAAAGCCTTATAAGGTCAGCAGAGTTCGCTGAGAAACATTTATTTTCCTTTGCCCAGTTTAAAGGCATCACAGTCTTTTCCAGAGAGGTTGCACTTCTACAAAATAATTTAGTGAAAAGACTTTGGTTCTAAAATTTGTTATATTAAAAACTACTACAACCAATTAATTGCAAATTGCTCCAATTTAAAATAATTACCACGAGGGCATGGCTCTTATATATATTTTTAAATTAAAATCAGTTCATTGTAATTTGCTCCCAATTTATAAAATAATTATCATGAGAGTATGACTCCATGTTTTATTTAAAAAAATCATCTTTTAAATCATTTTAATATTGCTATATTCTACTTATATTAAGGTCACTCAATGACACAATTGTTTTTTAGCTTAACTGGCAAAAATGCATAAGAAAAGTACAAATTTCAAAATGAATCAATATTCAGGTAGACTTTTAGAGTAAAATGTCAAATTCATCTCATAACTAAACTGTTATTTGCTTACATTCTTTCAGAAATCCTCCAGGAAACCTTGTCCTACCTACTTCTTTCATAATAAAAGCCAAATCCCCACTAATAACTCGTGAGAGCAGAAGAGAGTCACTGTGGAACGGAAAAGAAAAATATGCATCCTAAAAGTATTAGAATTTATATGGAAAGACAAATCTAGAAAGCAAATTAGTGGTTGATAAATACTGAGGTCTTTAATGAGTACAGTCTCAGTGTTAACAAAACAGAGTGAAGCTGCCGGAAGCCAGTTGCCGGAAGGATTTGTCTTATATGACGTCATGAAAGCCTTTGGAACAGAAAAGTCACCACCCCACTTCCTTCTGAGAGGGATTCCAAATGCCACTGAAAGTTCAAGGTACTAAAATACCCTGATTTCTTAAAGATCCGCACTCCTGGAAGAAGGATCCAGGATGTTTTCAATGTTACCTGATTAGATTGACAAAAATAATCAGTCTTAGAATGCTCTTGATCTTAAACTTATTTCATAAACTTTGAAAGTATTATTATAAAATCTCATAGAAACTGATTGCATTCTGACAAATAATAACAGTTTGAGCTTAATGATTGAAGATTTGATAACATTTAATTCCCCCTCCTTAGTTCATAAAATTTTATTATATTTGACTTACGTTGATTTACCAGTGGTTTTCCATTTAAAGCAAAAAAAAATTTTTTTAAAAAGGATCTGAGTTTGTTTTTGAAGATATGTTAATGCAAAAGGTAATTTCTATTTTTTTAGACAACACAAGTATTTTTATTGTTTAAAATAATATGAATCTGTGGTTATTGAATGGTGTCCTTTTGCTGGTGCTGCTAGAGGCATTCTTGCCATGTGTGGACTTGGAATTGAAAGTTTGGATGAGCTCATGTCAGCTGCTAAATTCAGGAAATAGACTTTTGTTGATTTGACATCTCCTGACATCACTCAAATTTGTATTTGAATTCAGATCCTGCCCCTACCAATCATTATTTGCTTCATAAAGGTTCTTTCTTGGTTGAGGAGGCCTTTGCTTGACAGGACAAGAGATACCTAAGGTTTTTTTCATTAAAATAAACTGCCCAGTTTCTATCCAAATTATTTCAGTGGCAAGATTTTTCT
>NW_005369782.1:1883631-1906759 GCF_000412655.1 Myotis brandtii | reverse complement strand
TATATAGTTATATATATAGTTATATATATATAGTTTTAAATGTTCCTAATTCTTTTCTTGTCTTTATTCCTATTATAACAGTCTATATGCCATTAAACCATAAGGCAGGGAAACTAAGAAAATTAAAAATAAAAATGTTATCCTGGTTAAGAAGCTGGGTGCAGAAATAATCTACAATAGGTTAAAAATAAACATTTATCTGTGTATTTTATCATGCATTATTTCACTTACAACATAATTTTATCACAATCACAAATGTTTATCATAAAAATATAATACTTATTAACAGTTCTATAACATCATTTTACATTTCCAGGTAGTGTGACAAAAAGCTTTCCTGGAAGAAAAGCAAAAAGGCTCAACATAATGTTGAGTATAAAATTAACCTTTATGCTCATTAATGGGACTAAGTCAAACAATGATAGCTCTCTCAAAAATACATAGTAATACCTGGGTTTAGTATAAGATATTTATGGAGTTTTTAAGTTAAATTTGATACAACAATATTATTCTTGGCAGATACATTTACTCATCTGTTCATTTTTTCCCCAAATATTCATTAAGGCACTATTATACATCATTCTAGGTCAATGGTTGGCAAACTGTGGCTCGCGAGCCACATGTGGCTCTTTGGCCCCTTCAGTGTGGCTCTTCCACAAAATACCATGTGCGGGCGTGCACGTACAGTGCGATTGAAACTTCGTGGCCCATGCGCAGAAGTCGGTATTTTGTGGAAGAGCCACACTGAAGGGGCCAAAGAGCCGCATGTGGCTCTCAAGCCGCAGTTTGCTGACCACTCTTATAGGTGGTGGAATCATAGCCCTTGTGTTCAAATAGGGATTGTTCCAAAGAGAAGATAGGCACCATAAAGTAAGTTCAGTGACTCAGTATTTGTGAGGAGACTCTAACCTGGATTCAGGATGATGGAGAGTAGGGGAGAGGAATCTTCCCAGAGGTTGTCTTAATTGAGGAGCAAGAATTGGTCAATAAAGGTGGGGTAGGCATTTGAGGCCAGGAATAGAATCAACAAAGATAGAGAAGCTTAAAACAGATGGTATCTAAGGAATTCCACTAATGTTGCTAAACCATAAAGTAGAAGACCAAAAGGGCTAGAGGGATGGGTGGGAGCCAGATTGTGGAGGGCCTTCTATGTCACATTTCGGATCATGGTCCTTTCTCTTTAAGAAATGTAGAGATATAGAAAGATTACAAACAGGTGTAGACATATGGAGAAAGAATTTTAAAGGGTTAGCTTGGAGCTAGTTGGGATGCTGCCAAAATAACCCATTCTAAAGTAAGAAAGAAGAGGATTAGATATACTTAAGAAATATTTTGGTGGTAAAATCAGCAGGACATTTATAGAATGGGAGAAGATAAGGGTGAAGGAGTAATTGGGTAAATATTTATAGTGTTGGTTGCTATGTAGATGGTGAAGCACCTAACTTGTATAAAAGATCCTGGAGTAGCAAGTTGTCATCAGATTCCTTGGGGCTGAGAGACCTAAGAAAGAGGCTGGCAACTCCAGAATTCCACGAAGGGTTTATTAAGGGAACTCATGGACAGAAGCAGTTTCTTGGACAGCAGCAAGATAGTGGATCTCCACACCCAGAAAGGGGTGGGCCTTGTTATACATAGCCAAGTGTCATGTGCCAACATAAATGGCTTGTAGCCACGGGCTAACACAGGTGACTGGCCCATGATTGTTAAGAGCTGTATAATACAAAGCAGTAAACAAGTTAATGGGCCCACTTATCTATGCAAGAACATTCCTTTCAGATGAAGGATCATCCAGGGTTATGATAGAAAAAGAAATCATTATTTCTATGCATTAGGAATGATTGCATGTAGATGATAAAGTAGAGATAGAAATATGAAAAAATCTTTTGAGAAGTTTGGAAGAGAAAAGATTGAGAAAGATTAGATGGTTCTAATAAGGATATTACAGGGAAGTTTGTTTATAATGGGGAACACCTGCGCACATTTATAGGCTCAGAGATAAGAGCAAGTTGAGAGGGAGAGGTTGAAAACACAGAGGTAAGTGGTAAAATAATCCTTAAGTAACTGCACGAGTTTCCAGAGGAATCACGAGGGCACAGACTGTTTAAAATAAGTAAGAAGCCATTGAATTCTTAGATATTGGGGGTAGGGGTGGGGTGGGAATGAGCTTGGGTTTGTTTACAGACAGCTTTGTATATTTGAAGCCTGGAAGTAGAGATAGACCATATCTGAAGGATTCAATGGTGTTGGTGCAAGTGGAGACAAAGTCTTCTTTTGAGAAAGAAGGTGGAGGGAGTTAGGTGATCAGGGAACTTAAAAGAGATTGAGATCTGGATTAATTATTAATGGAACTGGAAGAAGGAATTGACCAAAGACAAATAAATTAACTACTGGTGCAGAGGAGCCAGCTGAGATTTAAAACTGTGTACTAGAGATAGTCACAATCTGCTTGGTTTGGTAGTTTCTTGCACAGGTGTTCAGTTTCTAGGGTAAAGGAGCACAGAAGGCAGATTTTAGCATTAATGCAAGTTTTTTGTTTGTTTGTTTGTTTGTTGTTGTTTTGTTTCTTTTTTCTTTTTTTCCCAGTGAAGGCAATAGAAGAAGAATGTAAGAAAATTGAGAATTGAGTTCAGGTTTGTAGGGAAGCATCTTTTCTTCTTAAGTATACAAAATCAAGTTCAACACAGAGGTAGGAAGTATCAAGAGAGAGTCTTAAGGGTGACTGAAGCTGGCTCAGATTTTACTCCAGGGCAGCTTCCCCTCTGCCTTTCTTCATTTCATGAGCTTGATTGCATTGTGTTTCTGGTATTTATATCCCAAAGTGTCCTGGCTCATACAGCTATCTCTCTCTCCTCCCATTCTGGAAGGCATGCTCTATTTCAATGATTTTCAACCTTTTTCATCTCATAGCACACATAAACTAATTACTAAAATTCTGCAGCACACCAAAACATATATATTTTGCTAATCTGGCTAAAAAAAAAAAGATATAATTTTGATTCATTCACACCAGATGGCTATTGTTGTGTTGACTGTTGTCATTTTTTTATTTGACAATCTAAGGGCAAAGAGTTCAGTGCCCCTGACTAAGTAATCAGGTATTGCAGGTTTTAAAAATTCTTGTGGCACACCATTTGAAAATCGCTGCACTATTTGCTAGAGGATCTGCCTATTTTGAATTGGGAATGCCTAAATAAAATCCTTTTGCGTTTTTCCATCACTTAACACTTATTATTGCCTATCTCTTTCCTCTGTACCTCTGTGTTTCATGGTCTAAGTGTTGGGAAACCAGGTGGTTAAATTCTATGACAAAGAACAGTGACATGATAAGTCAATATGAAAACTAGGACTAAAGAAGATTAAATGCATCTTTTAATACTGACAAAAATCCCAATGAAAATCTCTTGAGAAAAGCATATTGGCAGATGTTGAGTTCAATATGAGGGCAATATTTTCCATTTCCATATTTTTTGTTGAGCATATAACCACTGACATTTAATGTAGTTGAGCTACAGGAAATAATTAAGGTCATCAAGTAAAAAATGTACATATAAATTTTTTTCTGATATATATTTTTTATTTAGCTAAACATCTATAATATACAATTAATATTTTAATGTGAACAATTTGGTATCTTTAGTACATTCACAATGGTGCAGAACTACTATCTCTATCCAGTTCCAAAATATTTTTATTATACCAAAAAGAACATAATCTTTAAGCAATTACTCTGGATATAATTTTAATACCATAAGCCTTATAAATTGAGACCCCCCCCTTTCAAAAATAATTCAACAATAAAGCTTCATTTTTATTTTCAAAATTTTATAAGATTCATAAGACAAGAAAAAGAAATATTTCCCTTTCACCGGGATCTTTTTCATGTTGTTCCTGGTCTCAGCCTCTCATTCCTGAAGTCTGAAATTATATGGCTGAATTTTTTCAAGATACAAAAAATGTTAAAGTTGCATTTCATAAAATATTATTACAGAAATATGTAAAAATATTATGCAAGTACTCAGGGTACTTCCTTCCATTCACTGAGTGGGAAAAAATAAATTATGTACTAACCCATTATAGTGACAGTCAGCACTATAATGAATGAGGTGCTTGGCTCCTTGCCTCCTCATCCAGTCTTACAATCACAGGCTCTCAGCCTGTGCTCAGTGGTGAGCATGCTCCACTCTGGGACAAAGTTGGAGGTGGGGAGGGGTGATTTAAGATCAGAAGTTCAACAAGCTGCCGTCCTGTGTCCCAGTCCTAATCACAGAGGCACAGAGGCCCAGAGGCCCTGTGTTGTATCTCTCCATGTTTGAGTTCCTGCTTTGATAACCTGTCCCAGTTTCTCTAAGACAGAGGTCTCGCCTTATTATCACTAGTCCTTGAGCCCGGGCAACCTCCACATGGCTTCCTGCTAGATCTTAGACTCTGCAGAAATGAAGAGGGGCAAAGAAAAGAAAATGCGTTCTCTTCCCTCCTCTCAGAAATCCAAGTGCAAATGGTTTCTCCAGAAGCCTGGCAACTTGGCCTTTCTTAATTTGAACAAGGAAAGGAGAATTGTTCCCTGGCCCAAAGCTCTCTTTCCCAAAGCATGGAGTTATTCAAGAGAAATTGTAATTCAGACCTATGTTGCATACCAGTGTAAGGTCTAACCTAATTTAAAATCTTGTCTGTTACTGGTGATCTCTGTAAGCTCCTAGCAGAAGTAGCTTTGAAGTGATCCCATGGAGGCCCTTTAAGACCCATGCAAAAGCAGCTGATTGAACATAACTCTCTGTGGAGATGAACACAAAGGTAATAATTAGAAAACATATGAAGAAGTATAATCCTATGCATCCACAGATTAGACAGAGAAAAATCTGAAAAAGACTTTAAAAAGTACGTGTCAATTCTTCCAAGAGATAGAAGAATGTCTAGAACTCACAAAATAAGAATGGGAATACTTGAAAAATAGTTACCTAGAAAATAAGATTTAAACCAGACTATTGAAATTAATATTATTAGTATTATTACTTAACAGATTAAGGCACGGGTTAGAATAGCTAAAGAGAATTACTGAACTGGAATATAACATTGAGGATGATTCAGACCAAATGGCAAAGATACAAGGAGATGGGAAATACAAAAAAGGAAGAGGTAGAGGAGAGAGTGAGAAACTTCAGTATCTGATTGTGGGAATCCTACTCAGAGTATGCCAGGCGTTCAAGGCCAATTTGAGTGTGGGCGCCCTGTCTAGAGTGCACCGATGTTCAAGGCCAAGTTGCCATACACAGGTGCAAAAGCAAGGACACAGCGATATTACTGTATGCACTGAGCAGGCGTACTTTTCTATAACCCAAATACTGACGTCACTAGCTGGCAAGAATCCTCTTTTGTCTAAGTTGGTATAAAGATGTGTTACTGACCAGTGGGTAGAGGGCTGCTGTGTGTGCAATGGCTACTTTGTAAGCTACTTTGAAGAACTGTTTTGTCTGATGGCTCCTTGTTAGCAATGGCTACTTAGTCTGCAATAAAGTTTATCTTATACGCCTACGACTGCTTATATCTTCTCTGTCTAATACCTAGTGTCCACAGGGGTACAGCCCCTGGCAGAGGAGAACCTGTACTCCCACAGTTGGCGTAGTTGAGCAGGATCAAGGAGGAACTTACTCTGATAATTGGCCCAGTGAGCAGGGTTCAGGAGTAAGTACTCTGACAATGACTAACATGGGTTCCAGAAGGAGAGAATCAGGGAGCAGCAATATTTGAAAGTGCGTACTGAATGTAAGGACATGCCAAGATGCATCATATGAGAGTTATCTAATATCACAGTTAAAGGGAAGGTCATACAGTCTCTCAAGGGAGCCTCACCTGTTTCCTTTGGAACAAGTTGCTCAAGAAGAAGCAGCACCCAAAGACCCTAACTACTCCTCTCTCCTAGGCTGGAACAGCCTGGAGGGAATTCTTTCACCTGTTTCTCTAGTCCCAGCTCACTAAGCACCATCCTCATTTCATTTTATAGAGTACAAAGGTCTTTCCTTTCTGAACTTCTCTTACTGCTTGACCCCATTCTTTCCATCTCTTAATCCCTGTTTTGAGAGGGCTTCATGCTGAAGCAGAGCACTGGGGACAATTTCACAGGAGCTCCCTCGCATGTGAGACACTCAACAGTAATGGAGGATGTGCACACCGACGCAGTGTGACTGCCTACATTCACCACTCTGGACTGATAGACAGCACACACACACACACACACACACGTGTAACTGTGTGCAGGTGCCCACACTCGTCACATAAAGAGAAATTATGATCCAGACAAGTTTGAGGCCCCATTATTCCTTGGTGACTGCCCTTCCAGAGACAAGCAGGAGTGAAGAGGAAGCTGGAACACAGGTGAGAAGACACATTGTGAGTGTACAGAAAAGGTAAACAGAAGTCTTTGGAAATATAAATGAAAGAGAGAAGTCTTTTTTTGCAGGAAACCTCTGCATATACTCGCACACAACCTGAAATAGATCATCTAATGGTGAGAGGAAAAGGAAGGAATGGATTCACCGATGCAGAGAGGAGAGAGGGAAAGCACCACAGCATTCAAGCTTGTTCAAAAGAAGCTTCGAGAAGGCAGATGGGCACCTGCCTGAACGGAGGAGAGGAGACTGCTGCCATGCCATGAGGCATTAAAAAGTATCAGCACTTAGGATAAAATAGTTGTTACCTGTTCAGTGGCGTGATACACAGTCATCTTCTTCAGAAGTTTGCTGAGTGTGTTGCCACAGCAAAGGATAAACATCCTTTGTGTATTTGTGTACTGATCAAAGCATGGATCTCCCCCACTGCCTTTCCCGTAAGCAAACTCTGAAAATACCACCTGTGTCCTAACATCTTGGGTTTCTTTGAGCAAGATAACCAGAGCATAGAATCACGAAACAATTCTAAGGAAATGGTTTTATTTATTTTCTGGTTTGGGTAGGAATGTTTGAAAGAGATTATTAAATGCTTAGCACAACAGAACAAAAATCTCCACTTTGGGTTTTTGTGTCTGTCTGTCTGTGCCTGTTAGTCTATCTATCTATCTATCTATCTATCTATCTATCTATCATCTATAATCTATCTATCTACCTACCTATCCATCCTACTTATTGAATAAGTCCTTTCAACATTTCTGTGCTTTGAAATTTAGAATATTTAGACTGTTTTAATTTCAGAAAATTTAGTGAGTTTACTGTTCACTAAACATGTGTTATTAAACATTGCATTGAACCATGTGTAATTGCCAATATCCAAATTGTTTTGAGTCCATAAAAATAAAAAATACAGTTTCTTAAGGTTCAAATATAAAAGATACAGAATGAGTTTTTACATTAGCCTCCAGTTCCTACTTTCAAAGGAACTCGTAAAACCCTCACCAATCACTGCTGAGGGAATAGAGCTGCCACAGCCCCAAGTCTTCCCTCGGCTGCTTTTCCAGTTTGTATTACACTCTCTGCTTTCTTGAGACACTTTATTGCTGATGTCAAACGAAATGAAGAGGTAAACTGAGGCAAGCTCAAAAAGATGACTTTATTCTGGACAGGCAAACTGTAGCAAGCTGCAGGTGAGTCTGTTGAGGGTTTGGAGTAGGCTGCATTTATGCACAGGGAACACAAAAAAAGAGAGAGTTCCGTTAGAGTCTGTTAAAATAAAAAAGAGCCCGGCTGGTGTTGCTCAGTGGTGAGATTTCCCATTTTATATCCTCCAGTTCCACTTGAGATTAAAATTCTTTTACACTGAGTTCCTTGTTTTTCACTAATATGTTTGCATAAAATTTGCTGGCAAGTTTGGCTGCATTTTCTCCTCTTGTACACCAATATCACCTCCCCTCATTTCCACCTTGACTTTTGCAGGTATCTATTGTTAGTCTTGTGTGGACTTGTCCATACATTTTTCTGTGCTCATATCATCATGTTTAAATGCATATGCACATACATGCACAAGGTTTGCCCTTTATATTTCTTTTATAAAAATTAGTCTGCACACCATATACACTTCTCTGCATCCCTCTTATCTCATTTAAAAGCATATTGTGGAAATCTCTTCAAAGCAGTTGGAATAACTTTAAAACACACTGCTTTATAGTTGTCT
This sequence comes from Myotis brandtii, assembly GCF_000412655.1. NCBI lineage: Eukaryota > Metazoa > Chordata > Mammalia > Chiroptera > Vespertilionidae > Myotis > Myotis brandtii. The sequence continues at coordinate 1,898,662 of NW_005369782.1, read as the reverse complement.
AATAGTCCATAATACACATGAAGTAAAGTTCATTCTTCATGCCCAGTGGTGTATTGGAGCCAGCTTGTGTTGGCTCATGAGGACCAATCTCTTCCCAACTCTGCATGCGGTAAACTATGTCCGTAGGTGGAAATTAGCTATAGTGGGAATATGAAAAACATCAAATGCAACAAATCAGTATTTGGCTTTCTTTTCAGAAAAACAGCTTACCAACACATCATGCCACTGCTAGTGTGTGTGTGTGTGTGTGTGTGTGTGTGAGAGAGAGAAAGAGAGAGAGAGAGAGAGAGAGAGAGAGAGAGAGAGAGATTTGTATCCCATTAAACTGTACTGTGGTGAACTCCTCTATGTGTCTGTCCTTACCTACAGGCACTTTTATTTCTATGAGAAAAAATTCAGGAATTGTATTGTTGGAACAAAGAATATATACACTTTAAATTTTAGCAGATGAGCAGGATAACTTTCCAAAATTGCTGCAACAATGTATCAGATTACCTCTTTTCATTCTGATTCCCTTCAGCATTCGGTGTGATCTTTTTTAGTTAATTTATATATTCCAAACATCTATAAAGATTGAGCATATTTTCATATGTTCATCAGTCACTGGCATTTGTTCTTCTGTGAATTGCATGCTCATATTATTTTCATCTGTGTCTTTCATGTACTTTAGCTTTTTATAACCATTTTGTAAAATTTCTTTATGCATCACAGTTATTTAGTTTTTATCTGTCATCTGTCCTATAATTTAAACTGGTATTTGTATATCAATATTAGTATATTTTGGCATTAAAATATTTTTATATCATGTGTTTCTCTTTTCTTGGTTTGGGGAGGTCTTTTCAACCTAAATTTAGTCTCCTCAATGTTCTTTTAAAGCTTTTTTAAAAAAATTAAATTTGTTGCACATTTAAATAATTTCCATTTTGTTTGTTTTTATAAAAGTAGTGTATTCTTTTTTTAAATATTTTATTGATTTTTTTACAGAGAGGAAGGGAGAGGGATAGAGAGCTAGAAACATTGATCAGTTGCCTCCTGCACACCCTCTACTGGGGATGTGCCTGCAACCAAGGTACATGCCCTTGACCGGAATTGAACCCCAGACCCTTCAGTCCGCAGGCTGATGCTCTATCCACTGAGCCAAACCAGCTAGGGCAAAAGTAGTGTATTCTTAAATAAGGCACAGTGCACATACATGATGATCACCTCCCAAACCATTAAAATGGCTATATATATCCCCCTAGCTGGTTTGGCTCAGTGAATAGAGCATCGATCAGCCTGTGGACTGAAGGGTCCTGGGTTCAATTCTAGTCAAGGGCACATGCCCAGGTTGGGAGCTCGACCCCAGTAGGAGGTGTGCAGGAGGCAGCCGATCATTGATTCTCTCTCATCATTGATGTTTTTATCTCTCTACCTCTCCCTTCCTCTCTGAAATCAATAAAAAATATTTTTAAAAAGCTAGATATTAAACAAAACAAAGGTAAAAAAATACAAACCCTCAAACTTTTAAAACTAACATATTTAAACATTTTTTGAGAGGTTATCCTGATTAAGTCAGTGCTAGGAGACTCTCTGGTCATTATTGCATAAATAAAATGCTCCTGAAATTTTATGATGTAGAATTATCTCAAAAGGTTACATAGTCTAATCTTCCACACCTTTGTGGACCCTATTCCAAATTAACAATTAATTTCAATATTTATCATCCTACATAAAATTAAATAAATAAGTCTGCACAGCAGCAAAATATGTGAGAGTAGTAAAGTAAGGATATTGTATTGTTTCTCAGAAGATTAGAAAATACAAACTTCATAGTGAATTATGGCAAGATGCTGATACTGATGATGTAGAAGTTGATTTTGAAAAAGAAGGAGAAGAAGAAAAAGGAGAAAGAGAAGGGAAGGAGGAGGAAAAAAGGTGATACTTTTCATTACTACCTAAACCTTGCCTGTGGTGAAGAGTCATTGTTAAATTTTCTATATACATTATAGAAAATAATATTTCTTGAAATTTTTCAAGGGCACATGCCCAGGTTGGGAGCTCGACCCCAGTAGGAGGTGTGCAGGAGGCAGCCGATCATTGATTCTCTCTCATCATTGATGTTTTTATCTCTCTACCTCTCCCTTCCTCTCTGAAATCAATAAAAAATATTTTTAAAAAGCTAGATATTAAACAAAACAAAGGTAAAAAAATACAAACCCTCAAACTTTTAAAACTAACATATTTAAACATTTTTTGAGAGGTTATCCTGATTAAGTCAGTGCTAGGAGACTCTCTGGTCATTATTGCATAAATAAAATGCTCCTGAAATTTTATGATGTAGAATTATCTCAAAAAGTTACATAGTCTATCCTTCCATACCTTTGTGGACCCTATTTCAAATTAAGAATTAATTTCACTATCATCCTACATAAAATTAAATAAATAAGTCTGCACAGCAGCAAAATATGTGAGAGTAGTAAAGTAAGGATATTGTATTGTTTCTCAGAAGATTAGAAAATACAAACTTCATAGTGAATTATGGCAAGATGCTGATACGATGATGTAGAAGTTGATTTTGAAAAATAAGGAGAAGAAGAAAAAGGAGAAGGAGAAGGGGAGAAGGAGGAAAAAATGTTATAATTTTCATTACTACCTAAACCTTGCCCATGGTGAAGAGTCATTAAATTTTCTATCTACAATATAGAAAATAATATTTCTTGAAATTTTGTTTTCATAGCATTGACCACAAGTAGCATATATGAAATATGTGCATATTTCTGGGGGAGGGAGCATGGGTTATAATAGAGAGACCTTCTGTCTCATTTGATGATGTACTAGATTACAGCTTTCATAGTATGGCAGGTTTTTAATTCTAATTGTGAAGATAATACCTTTCCACTGTAAAGTTGATAGTTATAAATTTAAATGATGATGTAAGTGATTAGCACTTGTTAGCAGATTATGCTGAACATAATTGCAAATGCATGTGATAACTATGTTTGGAATACTTGTAAGAAATGTACTTCATCTTTTCAAATAATAATTTGATTTTCAGATGTGACTAGTAATACTAGCTGACATTTATTTTATGGCAGTATTCTAAGATCTTTTCATGTAGTATTTAATTTTATACTGACAGCAACTGTAGTGATAGACCCTACCTACATCATTTTATGGATTTAAAAAAGTGGAGCAGTGTAGAGTAAGTCACATATATAGTAAGTAATGTACAAAACCCAACCAATTCTGAACTAATTCTCACAAATATAAACATAGTCAATTATTTAGATTTTTATTTTTTTATTTTTTTAGAGAGAGTGGAAGGGAGGGAGAGAGACCCAGAGAGAGAAACATCGATGTGAGAGAGACACATTGATTGGTTGCCTCCAGCAAACACTCCAACTAGGGATTGAGCCAGCAACCAAGATATGTGCCCTTGACTGGAATCAAACCCAGACCCTTCAGTCCACAGGCTGACGCTCTATCCACCGAGCCAAACTGGCTAGGGCAATTATCTAGATTTTTAAATAGCACATGAATTATCTTTACTTTATCTTTACTTCAAGTTTTTAAATTTCAACACAAGCACTTGAAAAAAAAATTATAGTCAGTACTTCTATGTACTTAATGTAATTATATTTGCCATCCAGGATTTCATCATTTGCAATTACCATTCAATAGAAGCTAATTTTCAGAAGCACTTCTACAGAGAATTGTTATTTAAAAACTTAACTTTGAACAAAGTAAAATATAATGTACAGAGACTTACTGTTCTAGCCTTGGGAAGTAATCACAACATGCTTTTAATTTAAAAGGTTAATTTAGACTTTAAGAGAAAGATAAAATGACCATTCTTCATGATTATTAATTTGATTAAAAGTTTTGAGAAATTGTTTTCATCATGAGCCAGAGAACAACTTGATTTATATATACTGGCTTCATTTAATATTTAAAAAATAAAACCATATGTGTGTGTGTGTGTTTTTTTTCTTAAACATCAATCTTTTAGAGGGCTCAGATTTACAGAGGAACCCTGATGAGTAGCATGTGTTGAATTTATAAAGCACTGCTTGAAAAATTATACTACATACACAAATTCTTTCATATGAGTCAGGATCTATGTATACAAATTTTGATATTATTTTTATAAATAGACACATAAATATGCTATATTAATTTTTAGTCTCCATGTTTGCTAAGTGATCTAAAAAATTATTATAAACAGAAAGGCAGATAATACAAAAAAAGAGGAAGCAATTTTATAAGTTCAGTGTTTTTGTTAAATTGATTTAGAGAGAGAGAGAGAGAGAGAGAGAGATTTGTTGTTCCACTTATTTATGCATTCATTGGCTGCTACTTATATGTGCCCTGACTGGAGATTGAACCCATAACCTTGGCTTACTGGGACGATGCTCTAACGGTCTAACCAACTGACCTACGCGGTCAAAGCCAGGTTCAGTGTTGCAATGAAGAAAATGGTTCTTCATTGTCTACATGATAAACTCCTAACTTCTTTCTATGCATAAACCTCTGGGATGTGGGCCTTTTCTATGTCTATTCCACAATTACTTTCCAATTGAAGGAACAATAAACTCCAGTAAGTAGCTCCTGGAATGGAAAGTCTATTTCATAAATTTCTGGTAAAATACTGGTTCAAGACCTGGTTTAAGGGTCTCCTTTTAAAACTTTCCTTAAGTTGTATAATCAGAGTAGGTATTTTTATTTCTTGGGGCAGTTTTATAAATAGTCTGGGCCACTATCATTATATTTTCCTTAGTTATTCATATATATATATGTATATCATATGTTATATACGATATGTATAATATATGTTTAGTTGATTGAGAATTCCTTGTTATCAAAACTATGTTTATTTGTCCTTGATATTAAAACTATGTTTTCTTTGTCTTTGAGTTCCAAGTAGAACATATAAGACAAAGCAATATCCCGATTTATATTTGTTGAATGGATTATTAGACGTATTTCCTTTGGAATAAAACTAATTAAGACATTCTAGCTATCACTTTTAGGTCATTCTCAGAGAAAATGTAAGAGAGGAGAAAAACCACTGGGTTGAGATCAGAAATCCTGAATTTTTCTCTTGACTTTCCCATTAGCTTTCTGTGGCTTTGAACTAAAATTAAGACTGCTATAAAATAAGGACACAATTTGCAACTTTAAATGTAGATGATTTTTGAAACTGATGAACAACAAAATAAATATAGGAATTAGCTCCACAATGACCCAGCAGTTTCCTGGGAAGATTACTTATGGATGAAAACTTAAGAAGCATATAATAAGGATTTATGCAATTTAAGAATTTTAAATATTTAAAGGAATTAAATACTTGAAATGTTAATAATTCCATATGAGAGTTCTTGAAAATTTAGTCAATTTTTATGTTTTCTTAAAAGTTTTATATCATGAAATAAGACAAATTCTGTTATATTAATCTCTTAAATAAATTTTTATTGCTGTTAGTTGATAAGGCATCATAATGATAAGACCCTTGAGGTCAAACAAAACACTTTTTATTTTTGTTAATCCTCATCTGAGGATATTTTTCCCACTGCTCTTCAGAGAGAGTAGAAGAGAGGGAGGGAGGGGGAGAAAGAGAGAGAGAAACATCATTGTGACAGAGACATGTCACATGGTTGCCTTCCACACGTGTAGACATCAGGGATCAAAACCACAACTGAGGGACCTGCCCTTGACTGGGAATCAAACCCTAGTCCCTTCCCTGCACAAGATGATGCTTTAACCACTGAGAAACACTGGCCAGGGAGAACAAAACACTTTTAAAAACTTATTTTTTTTTATTGATTCCAGAGAGGAAAGGAGAGGGAGAGAGAGAGAGGTAAAAACATTAATGTTGAGAGAGAATCATTGATTGGCTGCCTCCTTCATGACCCGCACTGGGGATTGAGCCTGAAACCAAACTGAAACTAGGCATTTGCTCCTGACCGGAATTGAACCTTGACCCCCTAGTTCACAGGTTGACGCTCTACCACGGAGCCACATGGGCTGGGCCAAAACACTTTTTATAAATATTTCCATTGACTGTTGGTTTTGATAGGCTCTCTTCAATATAACACTCCACTTCCCTGCTTGTGATGGAACCAACTGAATTAAATAATAAGGCATATGAACAACAAAATATTAGCTTTATTGCTACCAATAATAACTTTTGGACAATGTGGTTTTAGAATTATTACTGTTAGAGAAGTCAATTTTGTGTACACATTTCTTCAGAATTAGTCAAACATATCAATCAAGGTATAGACAGTACTGGGAACTGCAGCCTTTCCCTCTAAAGAGAAAGGGGAAAGAAAAGTGAGCTGTTTCATGCCCTTTCTCTCCTCCCAAAGATATAGCACTTCTCATCCCCTGGGGAGGAGTGAAGAGGATGGAGAGAAGCCAAGAGTATCATGTTAACTGATGTAACTTCACATGGAAGAAGGTGTCGGTAGTTAGGAATAAGTGTTGGCCCAAACACCCTCACCCATGATCACAAGGTATGTGCAGAAAGAGTTTATAATAACTTAAAAAAGAGACAAATCAGAGAACTTATAAAAGTGGTCTGCATGAAAATAGGATGCTGTGAAGTCTTTATCACTGGATAAGGGTCACTATGGGCATGTTTGGTCTATTATTTCTGATATATTTTCGGTGTCTTTTGCTCCTCACCTTCTTGGTTACCCCTTGCACAAAACCCTCCGAAGGAGCCTCAGCAGATGACACACAGCAGCAGCAACAGTGACTTTGTGCTCATCTACCAGTCGGTTTTCTTCAAAATTCTCCAATTTACTGACCACATTCAGGGTAGCTCCTAGGGGACAAGACAAAAATTAAGATTTTCAAACCAGTGGCTTACAGACCAAATTTAACTACTAACATTTTTAGTTGTTTATTCATTTGGATATTTACTGTGTATTTTAATTTAATTATATTTACTCATTTATTTTTGAATCTTATGTATAGAAAGTTGGATAATCATACTCTACAATCCATAGCATGTTATTATTACATACCCATGTAGGATTCTTCTTAATTTCTTAACCCTAATTTAAAAAGTTACTATAATTGAGGGTTTGGGTTTTTTGTTTGTTTGTTTTTGTTTTGTTTAATATCTAATCTCTCATTTCTCATGGTCTTGATTTCCATGATGAAGAAAGGCTTTTAATGTATTTAATTTATATCATTTAACGTACATGAAACCTTATATAATATTTTGTGTTTTTGTGTGAATGTGTTTTTAGTTGATATAAATAATATTATGCCATAAATCTCATTCTTTTTCTTTTTTTCCTTAATGCTATGTTTTATAAATCCATGTTACTATGCACCATAAACTGTTTTTATAAAAGTTGAATAAGTTCCCAACATTTACAAATTAGAAGATTTTACATTCAAATGCAGATTGTTGGTTTCTCTTTGAATCTCTTTCTGCATGGCAAACCATCATAGAAGCTGTATTGACTGCTATCTTTGCAAGGGCATATGCTTTCTATTTTTCTATTTGGCCCCAGTCACTCATTACACTGTCCCCTGTAAGTATGTCAATTTGTAGCCCCTAAAAGCCCCAACATGAGCATGGCTCATGGAACATTGTGGCCTGCTAAACTCTTATACTTTCCTTCCCTTCCCTCCCCCCTATCCTTAACAGTAGGTCTCTACTTTAACTTTTAACTACCAGTATCTTTCTCTCAGTTATTAAAAACTGTTTCTCCAAGGACAAAAAGTGACTCTATGACTTTTTTCTACATTCACATTTGTAAATAATTTATCTCTTCCTTTCCACCAGGCCCTTCCACTATGTTCTTTGTAAACATCCTTCCCTCATTTTGTCCTCATTAATGAGATTAGATTTCCCTCTATACATATTATTTCTCATCGTTCCATTAGAGCCCTGCCTTTTCTCACTCTCCTATACCCTCACACAGTACTCCCTGTTCTATCACTGCTTCTAAGACAAGAGTTCTCAATAGTCTTACACATATATCTTCTTTTGAAGTACTATATATATTTTGCTTTTACTATGCACTCATTCACTCAGTCAGTCAGCAAATATTTATTGAGCTAATAGATGCTAGGAACACTATTATAGTTTCTGGTAATACAGAAATGAACAAAAACAATAAAAAAGACAAATAAAAATATCTTCCTCTTTTTATTTTTTTTTAATCCTCACCCAAGGATATGTTTTACTGACATTAGAGAGAAAGGCAGGGAGAGATAGAGAAACATTGATCGGTTGCCTCCAGCATGCGCCCCAGATGGGGATAGAACCTGAAACCCAAGTATGTGCCCTAACCGGGAATTGAACCTACAACCTTTCAGTGTACCAGACGATGTTAAAACCAACTAAGCCATCTGGGCAGGGCCAAAATGTTTTCCTATATTGGCTCCACACCACCACTTTCCCGCAAGTTTGGAAAATTCTCCCTCATGTCTCCTTATTTCTTCATGGAGCTAGACTCAGTCTGGAGGAGGCAGTTCCTTCCTGTGCCCATTACCTACCTTTATGTTCTACTTCCGATGTGCCACTAGACCCAAAGGAGGCCTGGCCATGCTGACCATAGTAAGCAAGGAACTTCTAATCATCAGAGGCTTTCCTTATCTCTAGGTGAGAGGAAATTTAACTTGGAAGTCTTTGAGTTGATAAGGAGGTTGTGGAAGAGTGCATTAAATAGCAGGTCTCTTTCCTAAAGTGGGTAGAAAGAACAAATGCATGAGAGTTTTCTGACAATTTGTTTTATGCATCTGGCAATGCAGTCTCTGACGGTAGTCATGGGTGACCAGAAGCAGGGTCTTTTTTTTTGAAAGCCCTTTGCCATGAAATAATTTTTCTTCATTTAACTCAAGATCTGGTTTGTAAAAGTGAAAGGCAACTTTTAAGATAAAAATTCATTTATACCTATGGAAAAATTTCATATACCAATTTTAGGTTGAATTTTGATTATTTTGTTACTACTACAGTTTTGACATTTTTGTCATTTACATAATATATTTCTATTTTAAAGTTAATTTCTTTTTATGTGTGAGTGAGAGTTGCTTAAAGAAAGTCAATTAATGTATTTAAAAGTACCACACACATCTACCAATTGTGCTTATTACCAATTCTGTAACTGGATCATACTTAGGTATTTTATTTATAAAAATAAAATTTTGGCCCTAGCTGGTTTTGCTCAGTGGATAGAATGTAGGTAGGCCTGTGGATTGAAGGGTCTTGGGTTCGATTCCGGTAAAGGACACATGCCCTGGTTGTGGGCTCAATCCCCAGTAGGGGGCGTGCAGGAGGCAACTGATCAATGATTCTCTCTCATCATTGATGTTTCTATCTTTCTCTCCCTCTCCATTCCTTTCAGAAATTAGTAAAAATATATTTTTTAAAAAATGATGATGTCATGAGGAAGAGAATCTGCTTTGATTCTCTCCCCCAGGGCTGAAGTGGCAGGGGAGGCTTAGCTGTTTGACTTGAGGGGCACTAGGAAGGAAAACTAACTGAGACCCAGACTAGCTCCAGTGCAAATCCCCATCTGAAAGGCCAGAATTTAAGATATTCTCCTTAGAGTCATTCTTGAGGGCCTCTAGGTCTTTTCAAGTCCCTTAGAATATATTAGTATTTCTAGAGCAATATGCTTTGAGTCAATATCAATAAAACCTCAGGAGATTTGTTGACTCAAACCATTTCCAATGGTGACAGATAACAGAGAGCATAGTCCCCAAGGATTAAGACAAAGAATCCATTATAGGTTTTCCCACAGGAAAGGAAGCAATAGGTAATGCTGAGAGAACAATACAATGGATGTAAGACAGCAAATAATAAACTGCACTTATTTAAGTTTTCTCAACTTCTATATGCTTAGTACATAAGTAGGCATTAATTCTGACCTATAGAAAAATATTAATTCCTAGTGATATTGTCAATTTGTCACAAAATTTACTTAAGAGATATAGTACCCTACAACATCTTTAGCTTGTTTTAAAGAAAAAGGAGACACACCTAGTTCAGATGTGCCAGATGTGTCTGTTCCGATGATTTGTGTTATCTCAAGGTCAAATGAATCCCAGCAGGGAGACCACAAACACACAGCATTACAAATGACCTCAGGAGAACAGAAAAGTGAATATTAATCAATTTAAAGCACTCCAAGACAGCAGGAGACTATTTTGGCTAGGTTGCATGACACTTAATGGCATGACTAGTTGACAGCTCTTTCATTCTAGGAAAAAAAGGTTGAACAAAGAGTCAGGGAGGTCATAAGTCAAATAAAAATCCCAAAGGAGAAATCAACCCACAAAAGCACTCTTTAAAAAGATAGTGTATCCAATGTGAAGGCATACTACAGTGTCTCATATTTGATTTTAAAGTGTTATACAACTCGTTATAGAGCATCAATAATTTCAATTGAATGGGGATCATGAAGATTTGGCAAAAAGAAAGAAAAAACTAGAAAGACTGCTCAAAGCATGTAGTTAATTGGAGGCAGCAAAACAGAAAATAATAAATTATATTTTTAAATTTTTATTCTCTCATTTATAGGCAATACAATAATTGGTATTCTTTGCTGATAGCAACCTCAAAAATTATTATATTTTTAATGCTTTATTCCTACAAAGAGCATTAAAATCAACTATGCTATATTCTAAGGACTATTAAAATCACCTGAGTCATAAAAATACAAGAATATAGGAGAAATGAGATTGAAAACCAGACAAGAAATGCCAAGTTTAGTTCCTGGAGAAGGAGACAATTTGTAGATCAAGAGAAGGGAAGTAACTGAGTGTGCTGGGTACAAGGTTGGAAACTAAGGAATAACCAGGAGAAATGGTGAGGTTTGGAGCTTCCTCTATGAAAACTCATCATACATCTTGTACTTTGGGGTCTTGCCTGTGGTTGCTGGGCTTCAAGTTGTACAATAGCCTGCTGTAAGGCAGTATAAATTAAAGTTTCTGTGTTTCTAGCTGTCACATATCTACTCTGTGTGTTGACCTTAGAAATTATCAAATGCTAATCAGAAAACTGGTCATTTTAACAAGGTATATCAGATCATATTAGTGTCCATGCTGAAAAATGCTTCAAAAGCTTTCCTTTGCACTTGGAATAAAGTTTATTCTTAGGATCACCTATAAGACCTTAAGTGACCCGATCCCTGACTACCTCTCCAATCTCAGTCTCTATTACTCATCCTTGACTCTCCATTCTGCTCTTTTGCAAATCTCCCTTTAGTGCCTCAAACATGCCATGGTCTATATAGTGTTCCCTTTGCCAGGATTTCCCACTCCCACGGCCACCACTCTCCATCTGACTAACCTCTCTTCAGCTTTGCGATTTGAGTTCAGATGCTCCTTCCTGAAGAAGCCTCTCCTGACCATCGAGTCTAACATAAATTAATAGACCCTCATTATTTGCTCTCATTGTATGTACACTATTCTTTTTCTTCATAACACTTACTACAAATTGAAATCATAAGATAGTATATAATGCAATTATATTGTACAATACCTAAAGTGTTTAAGCTCCATGAATACAGGGATCATGTTGTTGTTTATTTTGTTTACAATGTATTTCCTGGCTTACTATAAGGACTAGATAAATATTTGTTAAAAATAACAACAACAAATAAAAGGCCATTATGTATATGGTAATTAAGTATTACCTAATATATGCAGGAATTTGAAGTCAAGATATTATTTTTAACTTGGAATTTATAGAGATAAATTAAAATTACAGTCCTTGGTGATAAATACCTGAGCTCGATGACCTCAGACTGTCCTTGCCCCATTTAGCATCCTAGGATCCAGGAGAGCTGTGTGCAGTCCTGGCTGTGTGGCCTTGGCCCTTTGCGTCTTTGCTTTTCTGTTTCCCTAAGTTTAAATGAATGGTTGAATTAGATGGTCTTTGTGATTACTATATTAAAAATTAAAGAAAATAATACCTTTATGTAGGAATTTTAGAAAAAAATCCTAGGAAACACTAGGACTGTAATGCTTGGCAGCCTCTGGATGTATCAGTTGCTGGCATGAAGTCCAAAGTTAAGGACCAGGTCCATTCACTTTTCACCCATTTCTTACATCTAAAAAGCATGTCTCATTTTTCAAGCAGAGACTAGAAACATGTACAGGCAAGGACTCAAAAACAGCAAGCATTTAACTTTCTAAACACCCTTATCCCTTCAATATATAGGCTTGGTGTGGAATCACAGAACTCTACACAACAGCTGTTTTCACTATCATGTGTGCATCCTGAATAAGAGATTTCTGCTTTACAAGATGTTATTTCAGAAAGCCAAACATACAGCTGCTCTATCTTCACTGTCACTATCTTAAAAAGTCATTTTATGGATTTTTTTGTATTCACATACTGTAAGTAAAAAAAAAAAAAATACAAATATATGACCCGTACTTACACAATGTGTTTGTTACTGCTGCCGTTAAGTCTTTTGGCTCTAAAAGTACCATTCTGCCAAAGAAGAGTGCCACCATTTCTCAAAGTTATTGGTGTTGTAGAGAAGCTGCCAGATTGTTTGGCATGGTTATATAACTACTGCTGATAAAGTCCAATTCATAGCCAGGCAATAACAACCTTCAACTGAGGTTCACAAATGTGAGTCTGATAGTAAGTCTATCACTGAGCTGACCTGTAAATTAACGTAAAGAAACTATCTAGGTTGAAACATGACTTGCACTGAGTACTGCAAGATGTCACTGACTTATTTTATAATCTAGAAGAAGAAATTTTATTTCTAGCTTTCCTTTCTTGAGAAAGAGAGAAAATAATACCAGATACATGTCTCAGCCTCAGAAATATTAATTATATTTGTGAATTAGTGGGATAAGCCCTGATCTGACAGACAGATGCTTTATGAATATAGAGCTAAAAAAGCAAATGGATGTTTAGTCATTAGCTTTGGAGTGAGATGGTTTCACAAATTACTATATGATGAGTTGAAATTTTCAAAAATATGTTTTCATTTATTTTAGAGAGAGGAAGATAGGGAGAGATAGATAGATAGATAGGTAGAGAGAGACATCAATGTGAGAGAGAAACGTTAATTGGTTGCCTCTCGCAGGCACCCTCACCAGGGATCAAACCCACAACCGAGGTATCGTATTTTTCTGTGTATAAGACACACCCCACTTTTCCAGCTCAAATTTTAAAAAAATAAATATTTTAAACATAAAACAGAACATATTTTTATTTAATATTTACCACAGGTAATGTTTACATACCAGTACTATGATATTATGCAGCATATCACTTTATTCAGCCTGTGTTGCATCACTGCTCTCTTCCTCATCACTATTAGTTCTAGACATGTCAATTTCTTCAACTTGTATTGTATCACTGCAGTCTTCTGAGTCACTGTCTATATATGTGAGCTCATCCTCATAAATTGGTGGCATTTTCTGCGCTAACTTTGCTCGTGTTCTCATGGCCGACCCCTCTCTCCTCATGAAATTGAAGCATTTTGCCTTTCCTGTAAAATCAACAATGTTCCTTTCACTTGTAAACATTCTTGCCTGACATTGAATAAACTTGGTTGACACACATAAACCACTCTGGCGCTGCTCCATAATCCAAGTCTTAAGCCTCTGCTCCAAGTTTGCCCATTTTGTTGGTTTTCCTCTAACCTAGAGCCCTAGGATCTTGCAGAAAACCTTATAAAGTGGGGTGGGATTTGTACCAGAGAACTTCTGAAGCTCCCGGTACTACTACTATTGGTTAAGTTCTCAGTGGCTATTTTAGAAGTCATATAATTTTACTTCATGATAATAAAGTGATAACATAAGTATTTGATTTTTTTTAGCTGTTGTCCAAATTTGGCAGGTAGTCTTTAAGCTTTATTTTGGCAGAGTATTGTTGAAAAGTATATAATTTAGTGTTTCATTATTTTTTGAGATGTATATAACCTTTGAGAACGGAAATCAGTCACTATTAGTTTTGTCTGCTAGGTGGCAGCACTATACTTACACATAGGCCATATGATTTATCCACATCGACACTGCAGTTCTGATTTTAGATGGCTGTTTTGCAAGCTCTTATCCAGTAGCACTCTCTGTTTTTTTTCTTTATTTGATTACTTGAACCTACTTGATATCTGTTTATCATTTTGTCTTTTGTTTCAGTTTTTGAGGCATTTGAATGCCTTGAATATAAATACTTAAATAAATTTGCTCATCAGAATTACAAAAGGAGTAAAAGAATTGTCAAAGTATCATAATAATAGACAATTATAAACTTGCACACATGCACACACATCACAATGAATTTTTACATATGTGAACTGCAGATCTAGACCATTGTCAGCACTCCTGAAGGTCCTTTAATGCCCCTCCCAGGCTGTACTCCTCAAAGCAATCGCTATTCTGACTTATATCAACATAGTTCTTCTACCTATTTTTGAACTTGATCTAAGTGGAATCTTACAATATGTATTATTTTTGCCACAGATTTTGTTGTTGTTGTTGTGCCTGAAAGCCAAAGGAAATACAGAACTTTGGTGGTAGTAGTAATAGACCCCAGTCCAGCCGTGGGCAAACTACGGCCCGCGGGCCGGATCCGTCCTGTTTGAAATGAATAAAACTAAAAAAAAAAAGACCGTACCCTTTTATGTAATGATGTTTACTTTGAATTTATATTAGTTCACACAAACACTCCATCCATGCTTTTGTTTCGGCCCTCCGGTCCAGTTTAAGAACCCATTGTGGCCCTCGAGTCAAAAAGTTTGCCCACCCCTGATCTAGACTATATATCTTTCCAAGAAAAAAAAAATCTAATGTTAATCCATTTTCTTTCTCATCTTCTTCTCACTGTAACCCCTCCCCAGTGAAACTTTCCTTTTGTAAGTGTTCATGCTTGGTATTCTATCTGAACAAATGTATATTACATTTAGAGGTATACATTATTGATGCCTTATGGCAGCGGTGGGCAACCCCTGGCACGCGTGCCAAACATGGCATGCCAGTAACTTTTGCTGGCACACGAAACCCTCTCTTGTAATCTTCCATTTACAATTTTTTTCTTAATATCGACTTTTTTATTTTT
>NW_005369782.1:1860427-1883220 GCF_000412655.1 Myotis brandtii | reverse complement strand
TTTCATCATCATATACTGTGTTTTTGTTGCTCGAATAAATTTTATTATTTCTTCAAGTTTCTTCACATATGTACACCGTAAGAGATATCAAATAGGCGTAACATGTTCTCAAAAAATTAGGGTTGGCACGCAGAAGAATTTTGAGTCAGAGATTTTGCTGGTTTTGGCACACACAAAAAGTTGCCCACCCGTGCCTTATGGGGTATCAATAAGAAGACCTTCTAATAAAAGAGAAGGTGTGGGCTTATAAAGAGATATTATTGTTCCCTCTGACATCGAACTACTAAACAAAATCCTATCAATTTAACACTCCTCTTTTTTATTTCAGGTAGGGTAATGAATCTGTTGGACGAGATTCATCCTCCTTAGATCCAATTTTCAGAAGGGGGAAGAAAATATTACTGGGATTTGGTTAGACAAAGTGAACAGAGATGACTAATTTAAAAATTAGTGTATATTTGGCAGTAATATTTATATTTTTTCTCACATCCTTTGTATTTTTAATGTACCCTTATTCATTTTTTGAATAAGCATTTAATAGATAATGTATAAGTTCCATTAGTTTGTATGAATTGCAAAGTGTCTTCTGGATTTAATTGAGAATTTTAAGAACCAATGTACCTCCTAGTCCTACTTGTTTAGTTTGGCTAATTCATGAAGTAGACTATCCACAAGGCATGTAGAAAATGGGGGGAAAAAGCTGATTTACCAGGGGTTTGTGGATAGACAAGTAAAAAGATTTTTTTAAAAAGCCATATATCACTCATATTTGAATTCTGGCCTGAGGTTCCAATGCAGGCATATGCCTACAGAGTCATGAAGGCTTGGTTGACTGTAGTCACATTTGACCAAACAGTGTCCTTCACACTTCAGCTTTCTTAAAAACTTGTCCTTCAAAAGTAGATTTCCCCCCATAATCCAATGCCCCAGTTTTGTTGCTCCATTCCCTCCTATGGTCCATTCTAACAGATGGTTATCCTCTCCTCACAGTTATCCAACAGAATTACTATTGGAATATACCATTTGTTCTTAGTGAAGGAGAGAGACAAATATCACAGCAGTTTATAGTGAATTGATTTGGGTTTCTTTCACTTACTGTTATGCCACACATTTTTTTTATCCTATTTAGTATTTCTATAAAATGATTCCCTTGGCTGCCTAATATTCCACAGTATAAAATTTATGCTTTATTTTACCAATATCACTGTTTGACATTTAGTTTCTTTCTAAATGTTCACTGTAACAACTCATGTTCAGCAAAAATGTAAATATTAAAACCCACTAACACCTGACTTTTGTTTGATGCTTATTTTACTGATGACTTAAATGTAGTTTCCTCACAAGGCATTAATTGGAACACTTACTGAAAATGACCTTGGGTTAGGAACTGGGGACACCCTTGTCCAATTTTGAATTTGCCACCATCTTGGCAACTGAAAAAAACTTTCTGAGGCCAATAGAAAATTGCCTTAGTTTACTTAATATTTTCAGTTTACTTTACCAACATTTTGGTTGTCTTAATAAGGTTCTTTCAAAGTTTTTCTTAATATACCTTATATCGTATCATTGAAATCACGATTTAACATATCCTTGGGTGAGGATTAGAAAGAAAAAAATTGCTGCAAAGCTTTTCTTAGCAGATTGAAGTAGCAATGAACCACCGAGCAGACCTCTTGTTGTAATCATCTGTGTAACTCTGTTTACTGGAATATCCACCACATATTAGTAAAAAACAAAGGAAAGATTAATTGCAAAGGAAAAAATCACTAGCCATATGTAAGAAAAGAGAACACCATTTGCCTCTACATCCATTTATCTCCATCCTCTATTGCCTTGACAGTGTTTAGGGAGGACTCTTCTCCTCTTGAAAAAGACCATATGCTTTCACATACAAACATCCAGAAGGCCAGAAAACACAGCATCTCTGTCGATACTGCTTTCGTTGGACTACTTGTGTTGGCCAGGAGGCCTGCTTTTAAGGACCCAAGGGAACTATGGTCTTTTTCTGCTAAAGCAAGTTCTTGGTGTCATTTTCACTCTTGTTTCTGGCCTTCGCAGAATCTGGAACAGACCGTGCGCTGCAGTGCATTGGCACGTGTATGCAGCCTCACCATCTGTTTTACTTCCTCGTTTCATCAATTTCCTCTGCGTATGATGTTGCCCATCACTTAGTCCAGTTATGAAAAATATGTGCTCTCAGTATTTTGTCTTTAATTACTTTTAAAGATCTTTTCAAAGAAAATTGTGCTGTAGTATGTGAGTAATGATAAAGTAAAATATAATTGCGATAAAGCAGTAAATCATTACAATTAAACATTTGAGCTTCAACTAATTAACAAATCAAGGAAAGTTGTCTTGGCAGCCAAATGAACAGTTAAGAGAAGGACGCTGGGTGTTGCTGTCTTTGACAAAGGCAAGGTTTGCTACCGGTTTGTTACAAGCTTATTTTTTGTTAACTACTTTAGATTTATGTTAAAAAGGAATGAAGCTGTTTCCTCTACATATAATATTTGAACTATTTAAACACTAATATAGACTACATATTTTAGGAAAGCTAGAAAATGAGAGCTCCCCTGAGAGAAGAACCACCATCATTTATAATATTTAAAGTACTTGGTGAAGCCTGAAAACATTTTGACATTTCAGAAGGGATATATTTATGTTAACATAGTTATTATATTTCTGTCATTGATGACACAAATGTTAAGTGCCACTTTATCATGGAATTTTCCCAAACCTTTTCAATTCATTACAAACAACTGCCTGATGGGTAGTACTGTCATTCTTTTATAGGATAAAAAATTATCTGGGACAACAAGTCACTTAGAAGAATCAGAAAGAGTGAAAGAGAACAACTATAAAGATAAGCTAAAGGGCGCATGAATATATTCTGGATTCTGTAAGTGTCCACAGGAGTTCCCTGTCACAGTAAAATAGTATTTTAGAAGAATATTACTATGCCACCCACAGAACTTCCTGACAAAGAATTATAACTTGACGAACATAATGCAGTCTAACCTGTCTGCAGCAGAATTAGAAATACAACCAAAATGCATGTCAAAAACCATCAGTTACCAGAAGCCGTTCCCCTTCACAACATTTTAGTTTTGTTACACAGAATGCCTTGTGGCCACAAAAACTTAAATTAAATTACAAGGTGATTAAAATTGTGAAGGCAGTTAAATTTCTATTTTTCGATTCCTCATGGAGCCAAGAAAGGAAATGAGGAAAATTACATTTAAGTCCCTGAACTATTCCAACTGTTCACTAGCAATTTTAAGTAAGATTTTACAATTTGGCTTTAAACCTGAAGGCAACTATGAAATGCAAATGCAAATTTTGCCAACCCCCTTAAAACAAGCAACAAACACTTTACCTGTTGACATTGGTTGCAATAAATTAAATGAAAGTGTTCTTTTGTCTGATAAGGTGGTTTATTAGATTCAAAACCAATTTTTCACTTCTTCTTTCCAGTCTGCCTACCATATATATTTTTTTTATGTTTGTGGAACAAAGGGGTCAAATACTAAACCTGACAAGCTCAGGGGAGGCCTGCATGGCAGCCTTATAAATTTAGAAACTGAAAGTAACTACATGGGATGGTTTGAACATAAAAATTCCTAACTAAAAGCAGATCATAGCAGATAGTCACATCCTAGGCCTGTAGCTTCTTTGACTAAGGCCAATCTTTACCTTAAGTGAGCCTTTCTGTTGTCTTTTTGCTTCTAAGATAATATACCTTTAGGATATCAGAGTAATCTCCTTCCCAGACCCATCAGGGCACAATCTTCCTCTAGACATGAGACAGAACCCCTTGTAGTTATCTTGTTCCCCTGCATACCATGTCTATGTGCTATACCCATTCATTGTTAACTATCCACCAGTGTAAAAGAAGCATGTGTCTATCCATTTTACTTTTTATCCAATCCAGAGATTTCCCTGTTTTGTTTTCTCCCACCCTTTCAGTCTACCACCAATGGATTTTATGTTACCCTGGCTCCTTACGTCTCCTCCTTTGATTCTAATGTATAAAATAAGCTGCAAAACTGCCATTCTGGGGAACATTTTCTCAGTCATTGAAATTTTGCTTCCTGGCAACTGTCATCAGTTTGACTCAAATAAACTCATAACAATTCTCTACAGGTTTGGATGTTTCTTATATCGAAATTGTGCATCAATCTGCAGAAGGTGAGAGCATGGAGGATTGCGCATGAGATGTTTCAATGGCTCAGGCCTGAAGGTGGTGCACATCATTTCCATTCACATTCCATTG
The DNA here is from genome assembly GCF_000412655.1 of Myotis brandtii. Classification (NCBI taxonomy): domain Eukaryota; kingdom Metazoa; phylum Chordata; class Mammalia; order Chiroptera; family Vespertilionidae; genus Myotis; species Myotis brandtii. The sequence continues at coordinate 1,878,947 of NW_005369782.1, read as the reverse complement.
TCGACAACTGACCACAGATAACTGCAAAAATGGTAGCAAAGCGAGTTTAGCTGCATGCACAGGAGAGAGAGAAAAAAGTTAGTCTCTGTCATAGGTGAAATCTCTGACACTCCAAGGCTGGGAACACCCTCAGTGCAGAAAAGATATCAGTAATCATACTGGTTTGGAAGCTCAGGTAGTGATAAATCAATATGTCAATCTAGGGTTGTGGGGGCAGGTCAACAGAAGGCTAAAACAAGGAAGACTAGACTGTAGTCTTCAGTGAGGAGGTCAAAGCACAATTTCAGGCTCCACATAATAAAATGCTTGTGACCTGCTAGGTTATTTCTTATTTTGGGGGCGTAATGCAATGTCCTGGGAACAGATATTTAAGGGCTCTGGAATAGTCATTGAATAAGGCCCATTTGAATTTGGATCCCTTCCTGCCTTCACTGGTTTTATTGGAGAAGGTATGTGTGCAGGGACAGGTACTGCTCCCTACAGATCTGTCTCCTCCATTGGACTGAAAAGTCCATAAGAGCCAGAAATGTATCTTCCTAATCTCTGCCTTCTTGGAATTTGACACAGCAAGAAATAAACAATTGTAAACTAAATTAAACTAACTCTGTAGTATACCTAAACATGTCATGTGGCCTCTGAAGGGCATGAGTTAAGTTCTTATTTCATAAGATTCCTCATTTTTAATAAAATCGTTCAAAAATTTCAGCTTGTAAATTATTTACAGAAATTGATCCTCAAAGAACTTTCAGATTTTATGTTATTACACCAAATGGGAAATATGTTGTGATTCTGCTGTTAAGCATCTTAAATATTCTAAGTAAACATACTAAACACACAAATAAATCTTTAAAATTTGGGAAGGGAAGAAAATAGAATTTCTAGATGGAAGAACAATAGCGAAGATATCTCAGAATCTGGAATTATAGTGAAGAAATGCAAAATAGTAAAAGTGACATAGAAGTAAGTATACTTTCATTGACCAGCTTAATACCATTTTTACTAAAATATTTTAATTCTGAATTTTTACTTAGAAGTCTAGTGCTAGTTTTATTTTAGAAGGGATTTCACAGAAATTCTCTTCATAAGCAATTTTACTTAAACCTTTAGCCTGGAAAAAACAGCCAATCTGATGTGAAATCCTGTTGAGGTGTCCTGATTTTGTAGATGAATTGACAGTGGATGTTGACAAAGCACTTTAACATATGTTCTCATAATAATCACATAACTAAGGACCTAGATCCAATTTTCAGATGGAGTCACTTTGTGGTATGCAATCTGTACTCAATCCAGAATTATGCTTTTTTTTTTTTTTGATTTGGTGAATTTTCTGTTGAGTCCCAGTGAGCCTATTATACATCTTTAAATTTGCAGGTTGAATTTCACTCTCTTTTAAGCATCTCAGTTGATTCACATCCAGCCAATTATTTCTTCTTTTTCCCCCCATTATTTCTCTTCTCAAAAGTACAAAAGAATGTGTAGTCTTCTGCCTAAGGCACTAAAAAAGGATAAAAAAATCCTTAAAAACCCCTTGTTTATTTCTCTTCTCTCCAAAATGGACTTCCTGTATCTATTTTCCTCTCAAATTCATAGAGACCTGGCTCATCTATAAATATTTTCTATGAGTTCTCAAGAAATTTATGAGAACTTTTCAAGGTTCCTGGATAGCTTTGTGAAGATTATGCAAACAAAATATATATTAAAAGAAAACCCTCTTCACTCCTCTTTTCCTTTCTTCCTTGTTTCTTTCCTTCCTTCCTTCCTTCTCTTTTTTCCTTCCTTCATATTTATCTTACTATTATTTGGTTTGAATTTTAACAAAACTTATTTATTCACTTACTTATTACCTTAAATAAATAAGATTGTAATGATTTAAATAATTTTTCTTTGATAAAAAGGAATACAGTGAAAAGCCTCCCTTATACACCTGTTCCCTTATCTAATAGTACCCAGTCCCTGTCAGTCTGCACTTTTATTTTTTCCCCATTATCCTATATGATAAAAGCCTAATATGCTAAGTGTTCAGTCATGCAGTTGGCTGTTCAACCAATCAAAGCGTAATATGCTAATGATATGCTAAGGCCTCTCAATCGCTTGCTATGACATGCACTGACCACCAGGGCCAGACACTCCAACCAGTAGGTTAGCTTGCTGCTGGGGTCTGACCGATCAGGACTGAATAAGATGAGTCGGACATACCCTGGAGCCCTCCCCGGCTGGCCAGCCTTCCATGTCCCTCTCCGGCCCTGATCATGCACCGGTGGGGTCCCTTGGCCTGGCCTGCACCCTTGGAATCCGGGACCCCTTGGGGGATGTTGGAGAACCGGTTTTGGCCCAATGCCCCCGGCCAGGCCGCGGCACCCCACTAGTGCATGAATTCGTGCAGCAGGACTCTAGTTTCTTAGTATAAACCTGACCTACAGACTTTGGAATATAAAAAGACGCTACTTTTCTGCCCTTCAATTTACTTTTAGAAAACTGGCACTAAGATTTACTTAAATATATGTTATATTTTAATGAAGAAAAAGAAATAGGAAATATTCTTGTGTATGTGACACCAGATATATCTGTAATAAATTTAAGATATACTAAACTCTTGACAAGAATTTTAATATAAAATTTATTCTTTATATAAGATATTTTGGACATCATGGGTAAGACTAAGAGCAAAAGCAGAGCTGATATCAAATTCATTCAATCCATTTTAAACCAGAGCTGGACATCTAATCCATTCTTTTTCATGAAACACAGTCATAATCAGAACATATATGTGAACCAAATAATGGAAAGAGACAATTATTGTGATATTTAAATATCTTCTGAGTGCATGAGCAAGCACAAAGATCCTCATTGAGCGATATTATATGTAAAGAAGAGAATTTTACTCTTAAAGAACTTATGGGTTTAAGAAATAAGTATTATTATTATTAAAATATTTTTATTATTTCTACCACAGAAAGATTTGCAAACTCCACAGAAGAAGAAAAAGAAGGAGGAGAAAAAGGAGAAAGAGGAGAAAGAAAAGAATTTCTAATTTCACTGACCTTATTTGGAATCAAAGTGCCTGGGTTGGAAAACCCATATCTACCACTTACATGTATAAATTATGACATTTAAACTTGGTCCAGTTCAGAGCATTCTGCTGACTCATGTTCAATTCAAAGTCCCAAGACATTTACCTGCTTGCTTTTAGGATACCATATTCCCTTTACCTGTAATAGTGCACTGCAGTGCATAATTTTACATTTTATACTGATTAAATTATATCTGCTTAGATTAGTCCATCATTCTATTCTGTTGAAATACTATGGAATTCCTTACTACAATACTATGCATTTGCTGCATTCCCCCCTTTTTAAAATATGTTAAATAGGACCTCTGTATCTTTGTTGATTAAAACTTTGATCCAAAAATGGCTGAGAAGAAATTTCTGAATCAGGTCATTCAAAAACTTGGATTAACACTGCTCTCCCAGTAAACTCTTTTCATAAACTTGCACAGCCAGTTAAAAACCCATGGGAGCTATGTGGAATCTAATGAACAAAATAAACTGATGAAGAAAATAGAAGCGGAGACATGGATACATGGAACAGACTGACAGATGTCAGAGATGAAGGGAGTGGATGGGAAGAAAGAAGGTGAAGATAACAGTCAAAGAACATATATGCATGGCCTAATGACACAGACAACAATGCGGTAAGGGCCAGAGGCAGGGGTGGAGGCTGGGTATAGGGGGGTAAAAAGGGGGGAATGGGGGACATCTGTAATAATGTCAGCAATAAAAATAAAGTATAATTAAAAAAGGAATAAATATGAATAAAAAATCCTTGGGAGCATACTATTTAGTCCATGGCTGTTTGCTTTATTTATTTATTTTTTTAAAAGCTTGATGCTACACCAGTTTTTGTATCATTTTATGTTGCCCTCCCAGTATTACATGAACTTTTATTTACAATTTTTGTCCAGTCTCTTCCCGCACCACCCACACACACTTCTCCCTGAGAATTGTCAGTCCACTCCCTTTTTATGCCCCTGATTCTATTATATTCACCAGTTTATTCTGTTCATCAGATTTTTTATTCACTTGATTTTTAGATTCACTTGTTCATAGATATGTATTTGTTGTCATTTTGTTGTTCATAATTTTTATCTTTACCTTTTTCTTCTTCTTCCTCTTCTTAAAGAATACCCTTCAGCATTTCATATAGTACTGGTTTGGTGGTGATGAACTCGTTTAGCTTTTTCTTATCTGTAAAGCTCTTTATCTGACCTTGAATTCTAAATGATAGCTTTGCTGGGTAGAGTAATCTTTGTTGTAGGTTCTTGCTATTCATCACTTTGAATATTTCTTGCCACTCCCTTCTGGCCTGCATAGTTTCTGTTGAGAAATCAGCTGACAGTCGTATGGGTACTCACTTCTAGGTAACTGTTTTTCTCTTGCTGCTTTTACCCTCGATGTTGTGATAAAGGACCAACTAGAAATTAAGCATACACTGACTGAAATAAAGAGTATTATACAGACTCCCAACAGCAGACCAGAGGATTGCAAGAATCAAGTCAAAGATTTGAAATACGAAGAAGCAAAAAACATCCAACTGGAAAAGCAAAATGAAAAAAGAATCCAAAAATACGAAGATAGTGTAAGGAGCCTCTGGGACAACTTCAAATGTACCAACATCCGAATTATAGGGGTGCCAGAAGAAGAGAGAGAGCAAGATATTGAAAACCTATTTGAAGAAATAATGACAGAAAACTTCCCCTACCTGGTGAAAGAAATAGACTTACAAGTCCAGGAAGCACAGAGAACCCCAAACAAAAGGAATCCAAAGAGGACCACACCAAGACACATCATAATTAAAATGCCAAGAGCAAAAGACAAAGAGAGAATCTTAAAAGCAGCATGAAAAAAAAAGTCAGTTACCTACAAGGGAGTACCCATACGACTGTCAGCTGATTTCTCAACAGAAACTATGCAGGCCAGAAGGAAGTGGCAAGAAATATTTTTATTTCTTCATAAAATGTCCTATGATCTGTTTGTTTCATTTTAGTACTACTTCAAGGAATGTATTTTTTTTTATTAGAAATAAGCAAAAGATAGCAAACAAACATTGTCTAGAATTACATCACTAGAGATGACCATCGTTAATGCTTTAGTTTGTAAATTGTTATGACAGACAGATGAATGCATTCATTTATTTAATTATTTAATAGAAAGGCCTACTAAGTTCATCAAATTCCCAACATGTTTATTGCTCCCCTTTCTCAGACTTAATACATCTGATTGTTAGCAAAGGTTGTAGCTTCTACCTTTTAAGTATATCTAGTATCTGGCCAATTCCCCATCCCATCCCATCATCTTCATCTAAATCACTGTTATCTATCAATAATGCAACAGCTTTCTAGCTGGTCTCTGGCTTCCATTGTTGAACAGTAGAGACTTTTTTTTTTCAATTTCAATAAGAAATTGGTCATTTATAAACATGTCCAATCAATGGCTCTCTGCTTTTCTCCCTCCAAAGGCATTCCCTCTGACTCAACAATCTATAGAACATTACAATGGCCCAGAGGACTTGCATGGTCTAACTCTTAGGCATTTCCATAACTTCACATCTATCCAATTCCTCTTCATTTACCACATTCCAGCTGCATAGGTTCCCCTGTTATTAAAAAATACCACATGTCCTCCTGCCTAAGACACTTTTCTTCGGCTGCTCTCTCTTTGTGAAGTTATCTTTGCACACAGGCACACATGGCTGGTTCCCTCACATTTTCAGGAATCTGATGCAACAGAGAGACTTTCTTGCATCATCCCATATGTATTAGAACCTTTTCCTCCTTTTCCTTCTCATGCTTTCTCTTTGAAATATTCATCACAACCTGATTGATATATATGAGTTATACCCCCAAAATGTATACACACACTTTGAATAATTATAAAGGCAGTGTTTGTTAAAATACACAACATTTTTAAAATTGAGCTATCAGCTGTTAAAGTGTGTATACATATTTTTGGGACACACTGTATTTCCTTATTTTGTCTTTTAGTCTATTTAGTCACTTTTGCCTTTCTATATCTGGAACATTGGCACTTAATGAGTACTTAGCAATTATTTATTGACTAAATTAAACTATCATAGATACCATGACTATATGTTCTGGTTTTGCTAAATATCAAGATATTTATAAGCAAAAAGCAATGGGATGTTTTAATCAGCTATCCCAGAACTCCTGGGAGTGTCATCACCAGGAAAAGAATCAATACAAGACTTTAAAAAGTTAGCTAGCCCAGCTGGTGTGGCTCAGAGGTTGAACGTCAAACCAAGAACCAGGAGGTCACAGTTGGATTCCCGGTCAGCGCACATGCCCTAGTTGTGGGCTTGATCCCCAGTGTGGGGGACACGCAGGAGGCAACTGGATCATCGATGTTTCTATCTTTTATCCCTCTCCCTTCCTCTCTTTAAAAATAAATAAAAAATATATATATTTTAAAAAGTTAGCTAAAATCCAGCTACCTGGATTATGGAATGTATTTTCTTGTAGAAAGAATGTAATAAAGGCAATGAGATTATAAAGGAGGACCAAAGTAACTCATGTTTATAATTCATGTTATGATCACCTCTCTATCTCCCATTCTGCATTTTGTAGGGTTTTTTTAAAATCATATCCCACAGATTTACTGGGACCTGAATTACTTTGAAACTTGAGCAGTGAGGTAGTATTAAGCTTGTAGTGCCGGACAAAGGATCTCTTGACAGGAATACCTAAATGAGCTTTGAGGAAAGGTATGTTAGTCAGCTTGGGCTGCCATAACAAAATGCCATAGACTAGGTGGCTGAGACAACAGAAATTTACTGTCTCACAGTTGGAGGCTCAAAGTTCAAGATCAAGGTGCGAACAAGGTTGGTATCTGGTGATGGCTCTTTCCTTGGGTTGAAGATGGCTGCCTTTCACTATGTACTCACAGGGCTTTTCCTCTGTGCTCTTGCAGAAAAAGAAAGATCTCTGGTGTATCTTCCTTTTCTTATAAGAACACTAATTCTATCAGAAAGAGGCTCCACTCTTATGACTCACTTACCCTTTTTTACATCCATATAAGCCCTGTCCTTAAATACAGTCACATTGGGGGTTGAGACTTCAATACATGAATTTTGGGAAGGTACAATTCCGTTTATAACAGACTTCTGCACAGGAAAGCTAAGAGGGGTCTGAGAAAGCAGTCCAACAGCTGGGGACAGGGAAATGGCCTGCCCAGATGAGGGATGCCGCAGCAGATGGGCATCTCCGTGCTTGGAGCCTTGGGAGGAGTTTGGTAAATCTCCTACCACCTGTGCTTATTTCCCCAGACATTTCAAATAGAAGCAGCTGCTGTTTGTCATCCTTCCCTTCTCTCAGCTGGCAAATCTTGACAACAAGCACAGGCTGTTTACCCTGACAGTGTTCCTTAGGGACAATGGAACTCGCAAAGCTTCTCTAGGTCTGCATAGTTCCTCCAGCCTATAAACACCGGAAATGCCTGGGGAGAATGTTAGAAAGGCACATCCTAGAGACCTATTGCAGACCTACTATAGCAAAATGTCTAGGGCCAGGGACCCGGCCATTAGCAACCATAACAATTATCCCTAGGGTCATTTATGCACACCGGAGTTCAAGAACCACTGAAGACTTTCGGACAAATTGCAGTTTTACTATATTGCAGTTGTAATTGTGATTATCTCCCTCCCTCCCTCCCTCCCTCCCTCCTTTCTTCCCTCCCTTGCATTCTTCCCTTCTTCCTTCTTCTCTTCCTCCCTTCCTTCCCCCTTTTTTCCCACTTGAAGTGCCAAGTCAGGACTTTAAAATAATATAGATATTTTAATAGATAAATAAGTTAGCATTCTGTTTATTTACATATTTATAGTAAAATGTCAGAGTAAAAATGGTGAGTATACTGCAGCAGTGTGGGGTGATGCCAAGCAGCTGGCAAAAGGGAGGAAAAACACACTTTAAGAGAGGGGTTACAGATCATAAGATCCCTGGAGGGGAAAAATAAAGATGATCAAGGGTGGGGCAGATTTTCTGGTCAGAAAATTCTAGTCTCACCATTAGTTAAGATGCAGGTAGTTTATTGGAAAGAGGATAAAATGTTTGGAAAGAAAAGTTGGAGTAAACATGTTTGATGTATGTTGCATTTGTCTGATATTTTTTTAGCTGCTGTTTGTGTTTAGAAGCTCTTAGGCAGGAGGGAACCTCAGTGGAGGGAGCAGCCTTCAGCTGTCTGTTATGCAGGACTTCTGTTTTTTCCCTGCCCCGACAGCTGGTGGTACCAAGCATCACAGATAAAGCAATACTTTCCAGCCAGAAGGAGAAAACTGGGTTTGGAAAAGCATTATAATCAGTTCAAAGCGAGCCCCTCTGAATGCTAGAATTCTGAGGTATCATGTGTGATTTCAAAACAGATCATCTGTTGGACAGGCCCTTTGAATTTTGCATTATGGCACAAAGGCTTTTTGATGTATGGATTTTATCAAAGCCCCTTCGCATAATTTGGAAAACGGGATGAAGCAGGAGCAGAGGCAATATTTTTTGCTCTTTCTTTTGACCCAGAAGTAAATATAATTTTAAGTGATTTGGTTATCTAAGGGAGCTTCTCTTCACCCTGTCACCTAACTTTCATGACCTCAATTCCACTTATTAAGTGCAGTCTGGGCAGCCCATCTGAACACTGTCATCTTATGGTTTATCCCAGGAGATTCATTGCACAGAACCAAGGAGAGTGCATAACTGGCTAATACTGAGCTCCAGGCAAACCATAATTACACAGCTGGGGTCAAGAGAAAATTATGTATGAAGGCTCATTGCCCCATATCTCCCAGGCTGCCCAAGTCACTGATGCAGGGGATATAAGCACTTCAATGGCTCTCGGTGTGACCTTCAGTTGGTTTGTTTCTTTACTGATTTTCTCCCTAATCTAATGTGTCCTGTACACTGCTATTTGAGGAATCTTCCTAAAGAATTGTTCTGATTAATGTCCCTCTTCTTATGTAGAATTGAACTCCTATATTTATAAGAAATCTTTGACTCTAAAAACTGGTTTTAAAATTGTGGTTCACATACCAATAGCATCAGCATCACTTGAGCATTTATTAGAAATGTAAATTCTCGGGCCTCATTTTAGACACACAGAGTTAGACATTCTGGGGGTGGGGGTGGGGCCACTGATCTCTGTTAACAAGTCTCCAGGTGATTCTTATGTGCTAAAATTTCAGAAGCACTACATTAATCCCTAACAACCTACCTTTCTGAATTTACCATATTCTACTTCCCCTCTGTTATCAGTGGAAGCGGGGTGCCTCTTTTTTCACTGGGTGCTGGGTCCTTATGATTTTTCAAGAAAAATGAATTTTCTGAAATTCACACATTGGAATGAGTGATTTTTATTTGTGTGGAATCAGATCCCTGAGTTTCCAATATCTCATTTCCTTTAATTCAGTTCTGGAAGAAATGCAGCTGGGGCTTCAGTAGAGCTAGAAACAAAGCCAGTGTCCAGGATTTGCATTCCATGCTGGAATTGGATCTGGTTTAGCAATAGGCTACTTGCAGTCCTTTAGTCCATTGTGTGGGGTCCATATGGCTGTGGGCCATGTGGGTGAATGCAGGGGAGCAGGGGTATGAGAGCCCACAGGCTAGGAATCAAGCAAGAGAGACCAAGAGTGCCAGTAGCCAAGAGAACAAACTACGTTGTTTAGGGGATTAAGTATCTCAGATCTTCCTGAGCTTGCAGTGGTCACACCCACACTGGCCAAAAATCTGTTCCCAGGTGTGACTGACAGAACAGTACCTTCCCTATTCTCCCCCTGTCCAGTCACTTCCTCCAGCGTTCTGCAAGGAATGGTCTGGTGGTTCTGTGGGGAGCATGAAGCAGTAACTTCCTGTTGTATGAGGCCAAAGAATGAAAAACACTTCCAAGCTTCCTGTTGAAGCTACACAGATAACTGTGCTTATAGTGTCTGCCCTCCCCTTTGCTCTCTTCCTGTTATCAATAACTAGGTTAATTATAATGTATCACCATCCACTTACAAATTTGACTATCCATGATTCTCTGCATTATCTCCATATTTTGTTATCCCTTTGTTTGTTTTTGGCCTTTCCTTTCACTAAAACAAAATTATTTCATCTATGCCTTTTGGATCTTACCAATTTTTTCAGACTCAGCTTAAATACTGTAGTCTTTCCCTAAGGTATTTCAACCTCTACACTGTTGACATTTGGGGTTAGAGAAAACTCATTGTTGTGGGGGACTATCCTGTGCCTTCTAGGATATTTCATTGCATCCTGACCTTTACCCACTAGAAACTGTTAGTATCCCCAGTTGTGACAATCAAAAATGCATCCAAATGCTGTCAAATGCTGACAGGAGAAAAACCTCCCTTGGTTAAGAACCACTGGTTTACCCTGTTATTCTATAATTTACATCATATCCCAAAGCCAGAAAAAATCTCTCCATTCTTTATACTCCCAGAGAAATTGGGCTTTTCTCATTTTGTTAAATTGAATTCAGAAAGCTGTATTGTCTTTTTAAGTATAAAATTAAAAACATAAATATTTTAATAATTTAAAAATGAGTTTATATATAAAAGTCATGTATAAATTGTGAAATGGTATGAATAGTAAGACATGGACTTCATCTTTTGTGATGCTACTTTTTGCAAATAAGGTATAGTCCTAAAGATTTGTCAGGATAGCAATTTGGATCCAGAAACACATGTTTATTAAGGCTTAGATTCCTGAAGAACAAGGTAGATAATGAGTAAAATAAACTTTTACAATTAAATGATATTGGGTATGTCATATTAATAATGATTGCTAAGAATTAATCATAACAGTGACTTTTACAAAGTGCACACAGGAGTCAGAGAATCACAGAACCTGAATTAACACATGGCTGCCTAATGTATGATGACATAGCAGTGGTAGCCCTAATTTGTTCTTCTGAAGAGACCATAATTAGCGGCTAACTTTCTGTTGTTTACTAAAAATGTCTTTGTAATTTCTAAAATCCCCACATATAAAACTCTTCTTTTTGATGTGAAAAACACACACAAAATCGTCAAATTTGTATTTGTTTAAAGTAGTTTATGCAATTAATGTATTCTAATTCTTGATTTAAAAGGAAAAGATACACCTCTGTATGGTAGCCTAAAATATTCTCCAAGGATCACTGTTACATATTGATCTCTTGAGAACTTTGAACTACTAACAATATGTTCTTGAGTAGTCTTATTTGTAAAAAAAAAAAAAAATTTCAGCTTCTCAGGCTTTCTGTCTTCACAATAACATCAACAGAGTACCACACGACTTACCTGTTCTATTTACTGCCACTTCCCTGGGTTCTACCTACTTTGTCATCTTTCTCTTTACAGTGCTATCACCATCATGTTTTCCCTGCCATAACAGAACTTAAGAGAGTGGTTTCCATACTGAAAAAGAAGAAAGGGTTTTGAAACATGATCACAATACAGATTTCAGAGTCATATCCTTTGCAAGATTCTGATTCAGCAAATCTGGAATGGACCCAGGGGTTTGTAATTTCACCAATAAAACTAAGTAATTGTAATGCAGGAGAATGGGGAACCATGGTTTGAGAAACATTAGTGTAAGCAATAGTTCAGGTTCCTAATATACAAAGAGTATAGCAGACAAAAATGTTGTTTCCTTCAAAAGACTTTGATGTAAACACATTGTAAATAGAGAAAATGACTACAAAGGGGAAAACAATTAACTTTAACTACTAAAATGCACTCTCTCTGTTTCTTCCCTTCTTCTCTAAGACCTCCTTCCCCTTTTCTTCCTTCTTTCAGAGCCTCCCTGAAGTTACAGCTGTTTGGGAAGGCTTAATTTAGCAGTAAAGGAAAATTCCATCACTTAAATTATTTTCATTATCACTTCACTTATTCAGTTTTGGTGCCAATACATATTTAACAAAAGTTTATACCAAAACGTAGAATTGAATTATTAAGTAAAGGAACAGGTACAATCCCCAATTAAAAAATTGCATCTCATATATTTCATTTTTCAACTTGCTTGATGCTTTGCAAGGAAGATTTGTATATCACATTGCACAAATTTAACATTCTTAAGTTTAATGAGTGGGAGGAAAATATTTCACTGTGTAAGCCAGAATGATCACTTGTCGGAAAAGAGAAGTAGGATTCCTGAAAACTCCATGCTACTAAAATGTGTGGTACAAGGCCAAAGAATGAATAACACTTCCAAGAAAATCAATTAGCAGCAGGCAAAGTCAGAATGGCATTAGAGAAGGAAAAAAAAAATCACAAACACTGAGACTTACAGAGCAGACTGAGAAATTTTGAGGACAGTTTGTGTGCCTACATAAAAATATATGTAGATGTGATGAGTACTCCCAAGTAAAATAATTGAGTCACTTGGCTAGAGAGAAGATGGTGGGTACTAATAAATAAGGTAGAGAAAATTAAAAAAAAATATTTTTACTGATTTCAGAGAGGAAGGGAGAAGGAGAAAGAGATAGAAACATCAATGATGAGAGAGAATCATTGATCAGCTGCCTCCTGCATGGCCCCTATTGGGGATCTAGCCAGCAACCCAGGCATGTGCCCTTGACTGAAATCAAACCCGGGATGCTTTAGTCCGCAGGCTGACATTCTATCCACTGAGCAAAACCAGCTAGGGTGAGAAAATGTTTTTTAATTGCAATAAAAATGCTTAGTTTGCTAGAGCTGCTTTAAGAACATACCACAGACTGGGTGGTTTAAACAATAGATATTTATTTTCTCCAGGTATGGAGGCTAGAATTTAAAAAAAGTGTCAGCAGGATTAATTTCATCTGAGTTCTCTCTTCTTGGTTTGTAGATGAGCATCTTCTTCTTGTCTTCATATCTTCTTCCCTTCACATCTTCTTCTCTCTGTGTCTGTGTCCTAATTTCCTCTTCTTTTAAGGGCACAGATCAGATCAGATTAGGGCCCACCCTAATAACCATATATATATATATATATATGCCTAATATGCTAATTGTCCCTCCGACCGTTTGACCGTTCGACCAGTCACTATGACATGCACTGATGACCCAGGGGGCAGATGCTCCGACCGGTAGGTTAGCTTTCTGCTGGGGTCCGGCCCATTGGGACTGGATGAGAGGAGCCGGATATACCCTGGAGCCCTCCTGTGGTCCTTCCTGGCCTCAATCGTGCATCAGTGGGGTCCCTCGGCCTGGCCTACTCCCTTTAGCAATTGGGGACCCCTCAGGAGATGTCAGAGAGCTGGTTTCGGCCAGATCCCTGCAGACCAGGCCGAGGGACCTCATTGGTGCATGAATTCATGCACTGGGCCTCTAGTTTTAATATAATTACCTCTTTAAATACCCTATCTCCAAATATGGGTATATTCTGAGGTACTTGGTCTAGGATTTTAACATATGAATTTATGAATTTTGGAGTAGAGGAAACACAGTTCAGTCTACAGCAGCCTACAAAGGTGTATCTTTTAGTATCATCAAAATATGCTCTAGGTATGTAAAAATAGCCAGGAAACTGGGGTCCTTGATAAATTCTTACACTGCAGTTTTAGGCTATCAAAATACCTATCAGATTTACTTCAGTTGCAGTTTTCTCCTACTCCATCCCACTTCTGTTTCTTTGTCCAACGGAAATCTTGGTACAATAGCAGTTTGGCTCCCACAGACAGATTTCAGGGCAGAAATAGCACACAAGAATTAATTTACTGCAGCCAAGCATTAGACAACCCAGCAATGCCAGAGGATTAATTTCTTGCCTACAAACTCATGGAGGTGCTATCATGATGACTTGTCTTATGGGGCATGATAAAAGTTCATGGTTATATACACTGTGCTATCCACACAGTGGAGGTTAGAAAAAAGGGAAGTGTATACTATATAGTACTCTGCAAGGAAGATTCTCACTGAGCCTTTTTCTTGTGGATATTCAAAAGTATCCAATTTAGTCCATTCAATAACCTTATAAAATTGACATTTTCATCACCACTTTACAGATAAATAAACGTAAGGGTTAGTAACTCATCCAAGGTCATATGGATTTTTAAAAAATATTAAAGTATAATAACATGCAATAAACTGTGCATATCCAAAGTGTACAACTTAATACCATCTGTGAAACCACTAGCACAGCCAAAGTGCGGAACACATTCATAACCTCTGAAAAGTTCCCTTGTGCTCCTTTATCCCTCCCTCCATACTCCTCTGCAACCACCACCCTTTGACCTATATCCCCAGGCAACCACTGATCTGTACTCTGTTACTAGACATTAGCATGCATTTCCTAGAATTACTTTCAAATGGAATCATACAATATGTATTATTTTTATATTATTTGCCTTCTTTCTACATATTTTAAGATTAATTCAGTTTAAACCATTATTAGTAGGTTGTTTTTTTTTTATTATCTCAGTGTAGTGTTTCTTTGTAAAGATGTATCATAAATTGTTTACTCACCTCTTCATGGACATTTGTGTTGTTTCCAGGTTTCGATTGCTACAGATAAAGCCAATATAAAACATATGGTTTTACTTCTCTTGTAAAAATGTTTAGAAGAGGAATGGCTGGATTTTTTTTTAACTGATCTGACAATTTCTGCATTTAATTGGAATGTTTAGACTATTTACACTTGATGTTATTATTGATATGGTTAGGTTCATGTCTGTGATCTTGCTATTTGTTTTATACTTATTTCATCTGAACTTTGTTCCTTTCTCTTTTGGTCTCCTTCTGGATTAAATATGTCTCAACACTTAATTTTATCTCCTTTGTTTTCTTATTACCTATATCAGGACAATTGCAGGGCTTACTTCATTTGTTTCCCATTTATCTTTTGTTGTCAGAGGTCCAGTGTCATGAAAACCATTTATTTCATATGTTTTGTCTGGTTTTAATGGTTGTTTCAAGTAGAAGAGTAAATCCAGTCCTTGTTACTCTGTCTTGCTAGAAACTTATGTCTATATATTATATAGATTTAAGTAGCAGGTAAAAACTGGATGCCAAGTCTATCTTATCCACTACCTAATGCTGACAATCACCATCAGAGCAAAGAAGCCTAGAGTTAAAATCCACTGTCTCTTAGGTCATCTTTTTGTGATGTTTATCCTCCCCCTCCCAAACAGATCCTGGAATTTATTATTGTCCTTTATATATATATGTATGTCAACATACAGTATTCTTTTTTTCTACCTTTTCTGTTTAAAGACCAGCCATGGTTGAACGTTGAATGTGATTAATAAATAAGTGATAGGCGTTTGCTAGGAATTAATGTCATTTTATGGCTCTCTTAAGGGTGCAATTAATCAAACAAATGTTAGAAAGTTTTTTATAAGTTATGATAAAATGGAAGAAATCTAAAAATTTCCTACAGAAGAAAACTATGTGATAAATTGTCTAAAAATTATGATTGATCAAATACAAACTGGCTGCAAAAATATGCATAACAATCCAGAATTTATTACATAAACAATAGAAATATTTCTTAAATTTAGATAAAATTTTTATCTGACAGAGTCATTACCACTGTTGCTATTCACTGAAGCATGAACACTGCTTCTCCTTCATACACATTTTAAGAATCATCTCATTGTTGATTTCCGCACACCTCTGTAAGTGCATTTTAAGACATGGTAAGTTTCTCTATTTCCATGGAAACCCCAGCAACAGGTACATTGGAGTGCAGGCTACCATCTGTAGCCACACATGCATAGTACATGATCATAAAGCTGGAAAGCATTTAAAAATAGCATTACCTCTCTTCTAAGGACATCATTCTTATTTAAAGCAATGAGGAGACTATAGATAAGCTGGATATTATAGCTATCACTGATTCCTAGTCCAGAGGTTGCAATGGAAGTATCTTTGAAAAATAATGTATCTTTATCTCCATTAGAGTAATTGAAGCATTAATTTTAGAAAAACAAAGAACAGCTCTAACCGGTTTGGCTCAGTGGATAGAGTGTCGGCCTGTGGGCTGAAAGGTCCCAGGTTCAATTCCCATCAAGGGCATGTACTTTGGTTGTGGGCACATCCCCAGTAAGAGGTGAGCAGGAGGCAGCTGATCAATGTTTCTCTCTCATCGATGTTTCTAACTCTCTATCCCTCTCCCTTCCTCTCTGTAAAAAAATCAATAAAATATATATTTTTTAAAGAAAAACAAAGAACAAAAATACAAAAAAATGTGCAAATATCCACTAAACAAAATATGTAAAGGACCTACATGACCACAATGCAGCTATATTGTGAGTTTATAATGGGAGGCAGAAGAACTCAGTCATATCTCTGTTGGTCACTTAGTAGCTTACAATCTTAGGCAATCACTAAGTGCCTTTTAGCTTCAAAGTTGATAAGAAGACAAAATGAAGTAATAGACATAAAAGCACTCTGAAAACTATTAATCATGACAGAAGGAAAAGGGAAATTTATTAGAAATCACCCTTTTCCCAGTTCAGTTATAGCAATTATATGGTTAAAATATGACTCATTCCCCAGATGTCTTCCTATTCATTGCCCCCACAAATTTTCAATTCTTTAGCCCTAATTTAGAGAGAGAGAGAGAAGGAGAGAGAGAAATGGAGAGATAGTATGTGTGTGTGTATGTGTGTGTGTGTGTGTGTGTGTGTGTGAGAGAGAGAGAGAGAGAGAGAGAGAGAGAGTTTCTTTATATATCAAAGGATGTATTGATCAATTGATGGTGGACTTTAACTAAAGTTGATTCTGGAAAAAAAATATTTTCATTTTGACCTCTTTCCTCTTGACTACATATATTTCTTCCTCCTTGTCTTTCTATCTGTTGTTTTAACTTTTTGTAACACTCTGTACTCTCCCTACTTTTCTGCTCCTGTTATACAGTTTTAACCTAGCCTACAAAACTGAAATGCTACCTCTTGGGTGAAGATGGTTTTTACATTTGTCGTTAACAATAAGCTTTCCTTTTGAATCCCTAAGCATCCATGAAACTCAGTTTCACACATAGTATTTACTTACTTGCTTTCTCTCCTCAATTAGATTGCCCAGACAATTCTCCTGAGAAGTGTATAAGTGTATCAGCCACTGGACAACTCCTCTCAGAAGTCTTGTAGACACTTTAAACTTAATAAGAGCACATAAAGTCTCCAAATCTGTTTTTTCTTTTATTCCCTCTCAGTGAATAGTGCACATGTCCAGCTAGTTTTGCAAGCCAAGAAAGCTCAGAGACATGCATGCTGTCTTCATTATTTTACCTCTCCGTGTGAAGGTAAAAGTTGATATTTATTAGCATGACATGCAAAGCTATCACCTGACTTCTGCTGCTCTCCACAAATCATTTTTTACTACCTATTTTCTCTTCCAACTGCTATACCAGTGTTCTGCTCTTGAGGTTCAAACTTCTCAAAATACTTTTCTTCCTCCTCATCTTCACTTTTTCATCTCTCACTCACACATCTTTATGTTTCAAACTGATTTCCATATCCAAGATACAATTGAAGTAGACCTTGACAAGAAAGAATTGCCATGTTAGTAAACTGAGCAAAACCTGTTTAGTTTTAAATCTTGTTTGCTTTCTCACCAGGTTCAGTGGATCACTGCACCCTTTCTGAAACATTATCTGACTCGGACCTCCATGATAATACTTTATCCTAGATTTCCTTGTACTTTGCTGATTGTTCCTTGTCTATTTCTTCTTTTAACTCATCTTCCTTGAAGTGCTGAAGATTCTTAAGGCTCCTTCCAAGGACTTCTTTTCCCTTTATCCAACTTTCTCCCCACGAGGTGATTTAACCTTTTCCCTCTTATAACCTTACTCTCATTTATCCTTTAGTGACTCCCAAGTTTATTTTTTCAGGATAAAACTTCTTTTAGTACCTGATTCATATATCCAAGAAGCCTACTCAACATTTCTACTTGAATGCGTCATAGGCAGCTCAACTTACTACCTGCAACATCAAATTATTGCTTTTCCTCCAAGTCTTCTCCATCTCTAGTGTTCCTCGTTTCAGTAAATGATGAATGACCTATTTACCAAAGCCAAACCTGAAAATAAATACTAAACACTTCCATCTTTCTTACTCATTCAGATCCAATCAACCACTAAGAACTGTTGATGCATTCATATATATTTTAGAGGCCCAGTACATGAAATTCATGCATGGGGTGGGGTCCCTCAGCCCGGCCTACACCCTCTCCAATCCCGGACCCCTCGGGGGATGTCCAACTGCCAGTTTCGGCCTGATCCCTGTCCAAAACTGGTAGTCAGACATCCCCCTCATAATCTGGGACCACTGGCTCCTAATCACTCAACTGCCTGCCTGCCTGATCGCTCCTAACCACTCTGCCTGCCAGCCTGATCACCCCTAACCACCTCTGACTTGGCCCCCACCACCGTGGCTTTGTCTAGAAGGAGGACCAGACAACCGGAAGATGTCCAGTTGACTCCAGTCTAATTAGCATATTACCCTTTTATTAATATACTAGAGGCCCGGTGCACAAAAATTTGTGCACTCGGGGGGGAAGGAGGG
>NW_005369782.1:1816668-1859144 GCF_000412655.1 Myotis brandtii | reverse complement strand
CTTGCTGCTTGACACAGTCGCTGCAGGGAAGAAACATCTGCACAGCTTATGTTTCAAGGGACCTGGCGTATATGGCATATGTTTGCTCCCCCTCTTAGCGCTATGTGTTTTAAACAGGGCCACCTCCCCAAGAAAGGTCGTTTCCCCAGGTGAGGATTTTTCCCTGGAGTTAGGGATTAACAGGACTAAGGAAGGGAATAAATCAGTAAAACCCCTTAACTAAGTGCCAGGCAGGTAGTTAATCACCTTAACTACGAACAATCACGCTTAAGCTACATAATCTTTACTTAGGATAATCTCCTTCAGTTACTTCCTTGTAGCTTAACAGAACAGTAGAATAGTGACCTTGGAATGGAGATAACAAACACCCTAACCTTTGGAATAGAATGGATAGGATTAAAATCAACAGAACTAGATGGAGATGGAATGTGTCAAGGGAGGACCCAAAACATACCATGATGTGATTATAGAGGCATGCTTATAGGATCAAATGGTATAAATACAGATGTAACAAGAGATTAAAGAGAGAACCTGGCTAGGCTGATGAACTGAATGCTGTCTCGGAGTCATTCCTTCTTCGCCGACTCCATCTACACCTTTGGGAACCCCTGGACCTGCTGGGGCTGGACCCCAACAATTCTCAACTCCTCTCTTGCCACCTTCTTAGTATAAGATATTGCCTGAAATACTGACATAGCCTTCTACATAGCATCCAATATCCACCTTTGCTCAACTACAATCTAGTCACCACACTGTGACCAAAGGATCTTTTAAAAAATTGCAAATTGAATCATGTCATTATTTTAGTTAAAAATTCCCCTTTGACTTTGATTGTGCTTTTAGAATTATATCATAGCTTGAATAGAGCCTATAAGATGTTGAATTGGATGCTTAATATTTTTCTCCTTGCTTTTTTTTCTCTTAGCTAACTCCTGATCATTCTAAATTAATCATCTTCTTTGAAATTCCAGACTGACTTAGCCACCTTTCCCAATTAGATACCTTGGACTTTTCACTCATCATTATTATAATAAATTATTAATTTCTATAATTATTTATCTAAATTTTACTTGAGATGATGTATTTTACATTTCATATAGTCAGCATTAATGAGGGTGCTGGTCTATAGTCACTTCTTAATGTACATTTCTTGAATGAATGGATAAATACATGGATGAGTAAATCTTATCCCTTGCCATTCCCTATCTCTCACTCTCAAGCTTAACTATACATGTAAATTTGTCAGTTATTAACTGTATTGTATTTTCTCTAGATATATTTCCACAACTATAATCTGTGCCTGGATGCTCCTGCTACCTTCATTGGCTGACTGATGCCATCTTTTAGCACTCAACCCAGGTGTCAACCCCATCAAAAGTCCACTCCCTTCACCACAGCATGCACATTTTGATGTGATCTTGCCATCAGAGTATAGCAATGCTGAATTCTGCCCTGTCCACTCATATGCTTTTGTGTTTGGTTACCTGTGTTTTGTTTCTCTTATGAGCTTTAAGCTTCTGTAGCGTGGACTAATACGTTTTAGACCTTTACCTTCAGAGGCTAATACTGTGCCTGGCATTTAGACAATAACTAATCCATAACTATAATAATCAATAATTTTTGAATAATCAACTCGTTAGCAGCAAGGGCAATGTATTTGACATTTTACTCTCTACCACTCTGTTTGGTGCTGTTCTAAATAAGAGATGTTCAGTTAATATTAAATGGTTAATTATCTCTTATTTCATTTTAATACCTATGGCAGCTTCCCATTCTAATCCGTACACTCTGTACCCTTCTCCCAAGTATTGTCCTTATACAACATAAAACTCTTGATGCAAGGAAAAGAATTTGCAGAAACAGAGTGTCAAAAATAAAAAAATGGAACTTCTAGTAATATACTGATTTATGTCTTTAACAAATTTTATATTTAAAATGTCTCAATGAAATATTAAAGTGAGGCAGGCATTTGAGGCGCATTTATACACCTCATTCTACTTGAAAAGTACCATTTTTATCTGATAAACTTTTCATAAAAGTCAGTAATTTAAATAAAATTTTTAGAAATGTCTGTTCTTTTCTTGTCCATATATTTTCATGTAAAATCTTAGTTTTCTATATTAGTCTCCATTTTATCTCCCTTTTCATTTGAAAAAAAAAGCAGCAATACACCTAGGGCGTGAGGTTTTAATTATAAATTTACTGCTTTTATTTTTATTATGGCAATGATTATATGTAAATTAAAAGTCATTTGACTCTCCAGGCACTTGTATTATAGATCTCTGTAGGAATATATTTAAAATCTGTAGAAAACAGATCTTGGAAAAAGCATGTATTTGTAAGTCAGTATTTCCTCTCTTGTGATATATTATTACTACACATTATTTAGTTTGTTTTTTAAATACAACCCAGATGCATATTTGTTCCTTAATTTTTCTAAGATAGTTTTAAACAGTTCCAAAAGTCTTCTGAAAGATGACACAATACTATTATGTTCTGTTCTTGCCACTCATGATCTGTGCAACTTTGGTGACAATTTATGAGCTCTAAGGAGATCTACTGTTGGGAAAAAAAAGTAATTGATAATATAATTTCAAGTCCTCAAATGTTTGGCCAGATATGTAATTCTATAGCGAAACATGAAACTTAATTGCTTTTAAAACTATAGAATCATTGAGATAGGTAAATTTCTCTAGAATCATGATCTAAAATGCTATTTTATAATTTGTTCATTATTCATTCAGCTATAATCTCATAGTAATCTTTAACAAAAGACAATTCATTTAAAATGTGAAACATAGCTTATTTCTTTCTTTCTTTTTTTAATATATTTTTTTATTGATTTTTTACAGAGAAGAAGGGAGAGGGATCGAGAGTTAGAAACATCGATGAGAGAGAAACATCGATCAGCTGCCTCCTGCACACTCCCCACTGGGGATGTGCCCACAACCAAGGTACATGCCCTTGACCGGAATCGAATCCGGGACCCTTGAGTCCACAGGCCGATGCTCTATCCACTGAGCCAAACCGGTTAGGGCACTTTTATTATTTCTTAAGTAACAGCTTTTAAATTAATTGAGACAGTTTGTATACAAAGGTAGTTTAAAATAATAATTTAAACACTTAAAAACTCTATGTCAGTTCTCTGCATGACTAACAAATAAATTAGATCCCATTTGGTACTAATATAAACTGGTTGGAACCTTTCTAGACATTATCAGGGATTTTCCACTGAGGTCTCTGACCTTTATTCCAGTTGAAAAGTGAAATCCCCAATTGTCAGAGTTTTTTTTTTTTTTTTTTTTTTTTTTATCTCCTGTTTCCTATTTCATACAAAAATCCAAATTGAATGCTTGTCTCAAATGGTGCATGCTATTATTTCATATTAGAGGCCCGGTGCACGAGTTCATGCACCAGTGGGGTCCCTCAGCCTGGCCTGTGGGATCGGGTCGAAACTGGCTCTCTAACATCCCCTGAGGGGTCCTGGATTGTGAGAGGGGGCAGGCCAGGCCAAGGGACCCCACTGGTGTATGATTGGGGCCAGGGAAGGACTTAGGAGGTTGACCAGCCGGGGAGGGATCTCGCGAGGGCTCCAGGGCATGTCCGGCCCATCTCGCTCAGTCCCAATTGGTCGGACCTCAGCAGCAAGCTAACCTACCGGTTGGAGCATCTGCCCCCTGGTGGTCAGTGCATGTCATAGCAACTGGTTGACCTGCCAACTGCCTGCCCCTTGATAGTCAGTGCACATCATAGCGAGCAGTTGAGTGGCCTTAGCATATCATTAGCATATTATGCTTTGATTGGTTGAACGGCCAATGGGAAGACTGGACACTTAGCATATTAGGCTTTTATTATATAGAATAAAGCTAAATTTTTAGGCCCCTGTATATTTGGAATAACTTCTGAATGAGTACAATTGTCCCCAAATTAATGTGAAATATATTGGTTCATTGAAATATATTCCCTTTGAAGCATTTTCTTCACTATTGGGAGCTAATATTAAGTGGACCTCACTATTTGATATTAGTAATGGCATTTTAATGTAGAGTCAACCTCATATATAGGTCTCGGGTGACCCTTAAGACCCTCACAAGACTAGAAATGTAAATGGATTGATAGGGTGAGAAAAGCATGCTCCCTTTTTCTTTCCCATTAGTGGCCCTCACTTTCATCTTTCATTTCCCCTGTCTGGAGCTACCTGGTAGCCCCAGAGATAGAATACCCTCTGGAAATCCATTTGTAATATACTGACCATAATGGCTTTAATCAGAAGAGTTAAGAGATACTTATGTGCAATAGAGCTATTCATTTGGGCTGCACAGATGCATATCGGCATCAGATGTTTTATCCTTTCTTGCTACCAATTTTAAAATCACCTAAAATACCTTGAGAATAATCACTTTTAAAGTGTTCCACAAGGAAGGTACCCCTTAGATTTAAGCAGTGAGATTTACCATAAGGAATTAAATATGCCAACTTAGCATGTGGAATTATATGACACTGAATAAGATCAAACTTATGTGTTGATTTGGTTATGTACTAAATCTGAATGTATAGATATAAATTGGACTGAGTGTATACTGAGTAGCCCGGTGAGACTGCGGTGAAGGCTTCTGCACAAGAAATAGTATATAATAAAACTGAAGATACGTTTTGGCGCCTGCGCCTTCAGTTCCAGGGTATTGACTTTTGGCTTTAATTCTTAGGTAAGGAAGAGAACTTTGGATCAAGTAGTATGATCAAAGCAGTCAAATATGCCTCAGCCCTCAGCAGTCTTGAAGTTCAACAGTGACTCTCATGCTGTGAAGCAAGATGCTTTTAATTCTAGCTGCTCTGAAAACCTCATGAAAGCAATTCATAAGACTGATCATTTCAAACTGATTTTAAAATTCAGAAGTGCCACCTTGGGATGAATAGCACTCCTTCCGTTTTAATCTCTAGTAAGATCCCAGCAGCTTTAGCTTGCTGAAATAGATGGGCACTTGAGGTGAAAATGAATGGCAGTGGGAGAGTTCACATGTTACACAGCAGAAAAGGTTGGAAAGTGAGAGCAAGAAGTCAAGGTTAAAGCACGTGAGCACTGTAGACTGATTCACAATGAGAAAGGGAAGATAAAACCCCACATTATGTAATGACATAAAAGGATATTAAGTAGAGGCCAGGGAGCTATTATTTCTCCCAGACAAGGGGAAAGAAATAGGATATAATGCTCATGTGCTGCAATAGGGAATATTTAGGTCAAACAGAGAAAATTTCAACTTAAAGAACATTTAAACAAGTATTCACTGGAGGATTGAGAAACCATTGTCATACCACATTTTTAAGACAGAAACTTGGCATTCCTTCTTTAAGAAAGACTGAATAGTTCTCTACATGCTGAACTGACTCTGAGAATCTTTGAAGAAAAAAAATGCTTCTTTGACTATATTTTATTATCAATGAGTTGGTGGAGAAAAGGGCACACACTATATAAACCACATTCTCATGAGCTTCCTCAGAATGTGACTTAGATTGTGTCAGCACTAATTAAAATAATTCACATACAGAGACTGTGACATCACAGAGCTTCAGTTAGAAAAAAAATAGGGCAAAGCCAGTGAAAACATTGGAAATTGAATGGATATAAGCCCTACAGTTTTCAATATCTGCTAATCAAATAGGTGATAGTGGTTGGCGCATGAATCTCAGTACATAAGTTGGGTGTAAAAGAGGGATCCTTTTATTTTCTATAGTTACCTAATACCCGACTTTGTATTTCAATGGGCTAGTGAAAAATGTTAACCTCTATTCCTCTTGGGCTCATTCTCTTCCCCAGGTTTGGGTTCCAGCCCAGGTTTTGAATTTTGCCTCTGATTCTCAGTTATGGGTTCACCGAGGGTTAGTCAGTGTCCCTTGCTTTGGTCTGCATGTGTTGTTTCTGTCTGACTGACTCTTTCCAGTCAAGAGATTTTTGTCTATTTCTACTACCAGAGGAGAGAAGAAGCAAGGAGAGAGAATGAGGATCCCAGTCCAAGTGAATGGGCTCTGTAGTCCCTGAGATGGGAGGATTACAGCCCAGCTAAGAATCTGAAAGAAGGGCAAGATGGCTAGAAATCAGAGAATAAGGGGAGAGGGGCAGAATCAGGGATACATCTGCGTTAGGGCCTGTCTGCTTACCCAGCTTGCTAATCCTGCCTGCTAGTTACATTAGTAGGGGATGGGACTTGACGCTGAATTTCAGAGAATCATAGCCCAAAAGAAATTGTTTCTATGTGTGATGAGACAGGTTAAGCCGCCATCTTTTCTTTGCTTCTCCAAGACACATTGTCATTTCCAAGAATCGTCCTTCTCTTCTTTAGTTCCTACATAATCTTTAATGTATTTTTCTAAGGGTTTAGATGTACCACACACCTCACAATCAATTTAATAGTGATCCTTTCTAGTTAAATGGAAGGAAGGGAAAAATATGTTAAGGAAAAAATATATGTCAATAACTCCAAATATTGTCCATTTCCCATTTAACAGCAATAATTGAGTGCCAATAATGTGCCAGGCCCTGTGCTATGAATTAAGATCATTTGCCATGCCTAGGGGTTTCTCATAGTCTTTTGGGAGAATATATAGAAGAACAATTACTGGGGAATAAATTTATATTCAGAGTATATTTTTATATGTTCTTTAGAGTTTGAATATTAAAACTAAATATTCTCAAATTATTAGAAAGCCCTCACATCCTATTTTCACAGAATCATAAATTCCAAATGGGAATGAATTTCATGGGTTACTTAGTCTACTCCTTATGTGAGATCCAAATGCCCTCAGATATCACTCATAAATGATCATACAATCATTGCTCAGGGATTTTCAATTTGAGGTCAAGTTATTCAAATTTTTAACAGTATTATTTTTATAATTCCACTCACTGGCCCTTACTCTGTCTTCTGGAGAAAAAAAAAGTTAGTGTAATCATTCTTACAAAGATAGTCTAATCATTCTTACACTGTAGAAGTCTTATAATTAATTAGGGAACCATATTTGACACTGACAAATTTCTCAAGAATTGGGTGCTTAACTAGATGGCTCCCAGATACAGGGATTTGTCATAATTTGCCTAGTAATGCCTCATAATTAATGTTTAGGAAATTGCAGTTTATTATTCTTCCTTTGCATATTACTATATAAATATAAAATGCACTATTATGGATGTTCTAAATTAATATTAACTTGTTCAGACATGATGGAACAGCTTTATTTGTAGCCAGATTCATATCATATTTGTCATTTTTCTGTTTTTTTAAAACCCAAGCATGTTTTGTTCACCAAATTAGAAGATGTCAAGACTCTGATATGTTTCTATTTAATTTAAAAAGAGAAAATGCATTAAAAAAAAGTTGTTAAAGAAAGGAGCAACTGAACTTCTAAGTCAGGGACTCTTAAGGTAGTGATAAATCTGGTGTGGTTATCAGGGTGTGGTTACAAGGCATAGGGTGTGGCCCTTTATTTTGCTGTCCTAGAATCACAAACTTCTTAGTTAACCGCAAATTGAATACCTCTTGGAAATGAACTCGCTAACCAAACTCTCAATATGAGCAATGATATGAGTTCCAGAGACCACAGCTCAGGAGAATTTGTTTCTAGGAATGAAGGGATGGGCTTAGCCATTCTTTACCTCTTGATTTTCTATGATACATTTTTAAAAAAATATATTTTATTGATTTTTTACAGAGAGGAAGGGAGAGGGATAGAGTTAGAAACATCGATGAGAGAGAAACATCAATCAGCTGCCTCCTGCACACCTCCTACTGGGGATGTGCCCGCAACCAAGGTACATGCCCTTGACCAGAATCGAACCCGGGACCTCTCAGTCCGCAGGCCGATGCTCTAGCCACTGAGCCAAACCGGTTAGGGCATGATACATTTTTTTAAGAAGACTTTTTTGTTGTTGTTAATTTTGAGAGAGAGAGAGAGAGAGAGAGAGAGAGAGAGAGAGAGAGAGAGAGAAACAGTCATGTGAGAATGAAACACTGTTTGGCTGCCTCCTGCATGCCCCCCACCAAGGATCGAGTGGAAACCCAGACAGGGAATCTAACTGGCAACCATTTGGCGCACTGAATGACACTCAACCAACTGAGCCACACCAAGGCAAAGCGATAATTTTTTTTTTTTAAGTTCCCAAGCACCGCTTTTTCTTCTTTACTTTCTTGGGACTAGGTGTTACCACACACCTACCGAGTCAATGTAATTGACTTGATCTAGTTTCTAGCTAACTGGCAGAAAAGGAAAGAGGGAAATATCTTTAGATTTGTTGTAATGTTAGAAAACCTCAATGCCTAGGTTCCAGAGTACTGCCTTTTCTCTGTCAGGGCACCCAGAAGGTAACGCACACACAAATACACACACACAAATAAAACCCAGAATACAGCTTAATTCAAGAAAATTATTTATTCATAATCCTACCAGATATTGGCTAAAAACTAAGATTAACTGATTCTCCTTGTTATTTTTTTTGTAATATTTCTCTCTAGTGTGTTATATATACCAGATACATTTGATCCCTTCTCTGGACAGTGCTGGATTTACATCAGTATATTATTACTGTTCAATTATTTATTGTTGTGTATTTTTTTTTCATGAGGACCAGCTCCCTATTTTAACTTGGCATCATATTAAGCAGGTAACAACACAGTTTCCTTCTCTAATATTTAAATTGCAGTCTTGAAAATATATTTTGGTCACCTTAACTAGATTAAGGAACTCCAAGCTTTTAGTAGCCACAAGAGATGACTTGCTGGTGTTGCAAATGGTTTGCTGAGTTTCACTAATATCCCTTTCAGATACCATCCTATAGATGGCTAAACCTACGCATTTTATATTGATTTTACTCAGATATATTTCAAAGAGTGAGTTTTCTGACCAGATCTTGTCACTAAATTTAATATACAATTACACAGTCTTTTTGAAAATTCTAGGAAGAATCAACAACAGTCATTAAAAATGTAGATAATAACTGAAAAATTTGTGAAGACATTAAAGTTTATATTTAGACTAACCAGACTGATCATTCCATTCTTTATATTTTTTCTTGAAGTCTCATCAAAAAGTGATTTGATTATTCACCTTAAGATTCACATGACAAATGAAATAGGAATAATCATTTTAAAAGTTGCATGTTTAAGATTATCAAGCAATTTACTGTACATTATTTTCTTTAATCCTACCAGCACTGGCAGGCGATAATATTTAGTAACTTCTAATGTTTTTGCTAGAGTAGTTGTTCTTAGAATGTGGTCCCTATATCAGAGCATCAACAATGCCTGGGAGCTTGATAGAAATGAAAAATGTTGGTGTTGTCCAGATGTACTGAATCAAAAATCATTTTTGTTTATTCATTTTGCTATCAAAATGCTTTTCCTTATAATAAGGTAATCAAATCTCTTGGGCACAGTGGTGGGAGGTTCCCCATCACTTTCTCTTCCCATGTGTAGAGGACATAATTGTATTTGCTACTCAGCATCTACTTTCCCTGATTTCCTTCTGTGGGACAACCCATTCTCATTTGCTTTGAGTAAACTACATTCCATAATACTCCCAATCACTGGCTTGGGGGTGAGCAATTATCTAGCCTAAGCTAATTAGCCCATTATATTCCCCTAACACAGTGATTGGTACATGGATGAGGCATATGACCAAACAAAATCCAATGCATAAAGCATTTTTCTGGAGATATATATACAGTGGGGCCTTGACTTACGAGTGTCGCGACTAACGAGTTTTTTGAGATACTAGCTGTCTCTCGGCTGATTTTTTGCATTGAGTTGACAGAGTAATTTGAGTTAAGGAGCTCCTTAACGAGCTCAGTCTCTGAACGAATTAAACTCTTAAGTCAAGGTCCCGCTGTGTGTGTGCGTGTGCATGTGTGTGTGTGTGTGTGTGTGTGTATTTCTAAATATATATGCTAGGGATATTTTCTCACAGATACACAAGGGGCCATGGATATGGATGTTTATTGCAACAATGTTTTATTCACTGATGTGTCTCATGTGTCTAATACAGTGCCTGGTGCATTGCAGGGGTCATCACATAGTGAATAAATAAGTTGTTTATAGTATAGGGAATTGGGGGCAGCCTAAATGTCTATCACTGAGACAGGGAGAATATGGTAGATGCATACTGTGGGGTATTATATAGCAAACTTAATCAATGAATTAGATGTACAATAGTAACATAATTGGAATTAAAAAAAACATTTACTTAGTAAAAAAGTAGAATATATAACATCTATTTAAGTAAGTTAAGACACAATTACACAAAAAGGTACACATTTTGCAAAAACACAATAAAATAAAAAGGTATACATTGAACAAATTAAAATGGTTTTCATGGGGAAAGCAGAATGGGATTGGCACACAGTGAAAGCAAGCTGCCTTGCAAGGTTCAAAGTCGAGGTGTCATGAACTAAAAGAAGCAGTTGACTCAACCCTGGGCACAAGATTTAAAAATAAAATTGCTGAAAATTCTAAGAGATTCTTCATTTTCTTCTGCATGAAATCTGGGTAGGATATAGCCTCAGGAGCTATATGGAAAGAGAAAAACTGGAACATCATCACATCACTAAAAGACCTTGGATCTAGCCTTGCTTGGAAAGTGTTTGCAAGCTGGATATGCTTAGTTACCGCTCCTCAACCTCACCCCCAATTTGTTTGTTTTTTTTTGTTCTTGTTGTTTAAGATTATTAAAATGCATGTTTTATTTCATCCATAAACAACAAAATCCTGACTGATATGTCATTTTTTTCCTTTGCTTTCCTAACCAGCTTATGAAATAGCTCATCTGTGTTTGCTGTCTCCATCTCACCATGTAGTCGAGCCATCTGACATCCCTCACCTCTCTGCTGGTATTGTTTCATTATTACCAAGAATCCCAATTGGCACATATGTTTGACTCCTTCTTAAAATGCTCTCCTCCTGTTATTTTACAGATTGTTAGTCCTTGAACTTCATCCTTAAATAAGTAAATTTATTTTGGCTCCTCCTTAAATAAACAATTTGTAGTTTATGGTGACTGAAGATAAATATCTAACTAACTGTGAGTCTCTAACCACAGTTGCACCAACCAATGAGAACAGCCACTGCTCTGGAGACAATGGGATGGCCTTACTGGTGCTGGCTGGATATCAGCCTGGTTTGGAGGTACCCTTATTATTACTTGTAGTATTAATCTCCAAGTTACTCTAGTAGCCTCCTATGAATTACATTTTCTCCCTCAACTAAATTATCCAGTAAAATAAATGACTTTGACACCATTTCAAAACTAAGGCCTCCCAAACTGTACTTTTATCTCTGAGTTCTCCTGACAAACCTGACAAAAGACTAAGATTGAACATTTTAACTGTTAGCATCCACTGACAATCCCTCCCATGCTGAGTTGCTTCTCTGGTAATGCATTACCAGGAATCCAGTTTTAAAAGCTATATGTACTAATCATTTTTCATTCTTTCCTTTTCTTTAACCATCTATACTCCCTCCTACCTGAGCAAATATATCTGTAGCCATTTCTGAAGATTAAACTCTATTTTATTTTTTATGAATATGTGTTTTGTGTCCTCCTCACAGCTATTATACTAATTTAAGTCTCACAATTTTCTGTCTAGATTGTTGTATTAGTCATCTAACAGCCTCTCTCTGCCTCTAATTTCCTGACTTTCTAATTCACCCTTTACATTGCTACTGGGATATTTTTTCCTAAATCACAGGTTGGATCATGTTGCATGTCACTTGTATTCTCAAGTATATTCAGTGGTTTCCTGCTGTCTGCAGATGTCTGTACACTCTCATGTAGTGTTCCAAACATTTCCTGAAATGGACATAAAGGAAACTAATCTATTAAATCCTTCCATGAACTCTAGAACTCAGCCAAATTAGGTTTATTGTCATCCTGGAGGCGATAATGAAATTCTAAGATTATGACTTTTCAAAATACCATTTCTTGAGCCTGTATAGTTCTTCTCCCTTTATTTATAGAACCCCTCCCCCGATATATTTTAAGATCCAATTTAACTTTGCTTTTTCCTCTATAGTTTCTCTAAACCAACTAGTCACAATGAATAACTCTTTCACTTAGAATCCTATAGCACCTCTATTCTGCTCCCCTTAGCACTTATCTGAATATGACTTTCCCCTTACAAGTCTCCTTACCCCTACCCCATGAGAACCAGAATCTAAGAAATTTTATGATAAAGATTTATCTTTGGGACCCAATTTCAAGAAAAATACATCACAAACAAATGGATAATAAATATTTAATTAAAATGAACATTTATACATGTTTGTAAAATTTTTCAAGATCATATACCCACTGAGAATATGAGTAAAGGTACATTCCCTAAAAACAAATGGAGCAGTGAGAACAGCCACTGCTCTGGAGACAGTGGGGATGGCCTTACTGGCAAACAAATCAACAACAACAATGCCACATAGACATACACACAGAATTTTGCATATAATTTAATGAGATCTGTGGTAAACTGTTGGAGTGGCATACTCAACATTTGTTCCCAACCTATTTGTTCCCAGTGAACAGAGTGTAAAAAGATTAAAATTACTTTGTAGGCACCTTTGAAACTTTCATTTCCAGCTTTGAGATTCAGTTTTTCTAAATATCCTACCCATTCTCCCTGCTTATTATACTCATCCTCAGATACTGTAGCCACTCCTGGCATTGTTTGAAGATTTAAGCTCTTGGCTTCTTTGTCATTCATTCTAACACAACCCATTTTATAACTCATAGTGATTTCAATATCTATGTAAATTAAATAATCCCTTTATATGTTTGGTTTTACTGTTTCTTGATCTTATATCCTCCAATGATCTTCTTGGTCTTGCTTCAAGACCCTGTTATTAAGATTATACCCCAACTTGTTTTCACTATTCAAAACTGCACTAACTCAGTGTACTCAATTTCAAACACCTCACTCTGTCAACTACCTCCTATGTTTCTAGCACATTGCTTCTATTATCCCAATTGCAAGTCTGTTGTGTGACTATGACATAAAATTGAATTATATTATCAAGTTACTATTATTATTGCATGGTTCATCTTTCTGAACATACTGTTGCTTATGACATCAATATGTTGCTTCTCCATTCCTCTTTCACACTCACTTGGGAAAGTACTAATGCTGATTAAATCCAACTCTCTTCATACTTTCACAGTACCTGAGCAGTAAAAATGATTACAGAAAATCAAACAACTATACCGATTAATCTTACTTAACTTCATGACCATTAACTTCAACTGCACCCTTTATTCTGCCTTGCAATTCTACATTTCACCATTCTATTCACTCTTCTCCTAACCTAGATGAATATTACATACCTTCTTTTTTCAGATCTCAAAATAACACCCCCTTCACTCCCTCCCATCTCATTCTTAGTTTGATGAGAAAATATAAGGAATTGAACAAGATTTTCCAAACACCACCATTTACTCTTCTTATCTCCTGTTAGATTGAATGAATATCACTTGTTTTTCACTTGGGTTCAATGACCTTTTGACTTCTCAATGATATCCTTTTATTTTTGTTCCCATTTATCACTGGCATCATCAATTTTTAATCTCCAATGAATAATTACATCAGAATTTAAACATGCTATGTCATTGGACCCATATCCCTTTCCGATATCTTACTTTAAATAGTCATTGGACCCATATCCCTTTCCGATACAGCCCCTTGAATGACTTGTCTATATTTGTTATCTCTTATCTTCTTTCTTTTCATTCTCCATTGATCCTAACTAACCAAGTTTTCATTATTGTAATTCTCCCGACTCAATTGTCAAAATCACCAATGATTTCAACAGAGCTGCATTTAATGGTCAATTCCCTGTTCTTGTGTCATTTGATTTGCCAACACACTTGATATGGCATATTATTTCTTTTTGAGACCTATTATTTACTTACTGTACAGATAATTACTCACTCTGGGTGTCCTTCTTAGTCTCGATTGATAGATTCTCTGCCATTTCCACAGTAGTAAATCTTACAGTATCTTGGAGTTCAATCCTTGGATCTCTGTTCTTCTCTACTCTATGTACATGTACTTTTAGGTAATATTATCTAATGCATGGCTTTAAAAACTTTCTATATGTTGATAAGTCCCAAATGTATATCTCTATACATTTCCTTTGAACTTCAAATGTACATCCAATCAATCACTAACTCAACATCTTTACTGGATGTCTGTTAAACTTCTCAAATTTAACATGTCAGAATGGAACTCTTAATATTGCATCTATTCCAAATCTGTTCTACCTCTTGTCTTCATCATCACAATTAATGGCAGTTTTATTCTTTTAGTTTGTCAGATTAAAAATGTTGGTGTCATCCTTGACTTATTCTTTTACATTTGACAGCAAATCCTACTGACTGTGCCTATAAATA
This sequence comes from Myotis brandtii, assembly GCF_000412655.1. NCBI lineage: Eukaryota > Metazoa > Chordata > Mammalia > Chiroptera > Vespertilionidae > Myotis > Myotis brandtii. The sequence goes on along the minus strand of NW_005369782.1, from coordinate 1,844,726 downwards.
TATTCAGAAATGGATACCTTACTACTTTCATCACCACTATCCTGATGCATTGTAACTTCTTGACTGGATTATCCTAGCCTCTTTACTTGTTTTTGTGTTCCTCTGCTGACCCTATTACTCTCTTCTCCACAGAGTATCCAGAATAAAATAATACAAAATTCTATCACATAATGTCACTCCTTTCCTTAGAGCCTCCCAATGTCTTCTATATCATGTAGAGAACAGCTAAAGTTTAAAAACCACTAACCAATCCAGACCACTCACACCACTCTAGCCTTATTCTCTTCCACTCGGATTTTTGGTCTCAACCCTCCTCAATGGGACTTATTGGCTATTTCTTGAACAGTGTAGGCTCCTGCCTTGGAGCCTTTGAACACATTCTTCTCTCTTCCTAGAATCCTCTTCTCAAAGATATTTTCATAGCTTTTTCTCTCACTTATTTCAAGTCTCTGCTCAAATGTTTTACCATACATCATTGAAGCTTCCCCTGACAGAGGCACATTAATTAGTAATCCTTCTTTTTAAACACTGCCCTTTCCCTTTAATCTATTTTAATTTTCTCAAAATCATTTATTGTCATATGACATAGCATATAAAGAAATGTCTATTTATTTCTTGCCTCTATAAGGAAGGGATTTACTTATATTGTTGTCTGCTGTATCCCCAGCTACCTTGAGCAGTGACTAAATATATGGTAGATATTTAAGGAATAAATGAATGAATAAATAAATGAGGGAGATGCAATCTCCAAAATCTTTAAGTAGGAAGTGTGTTATGCTAAAAGAGGGAGGAAGTAAAGTATACTTTTTTTTTTCTCTCTGACCTGGATTGTGTAAGAGATAATGTAACTCAGGAGCAGCAACAGCATTTAGTCTTCAATCTTTTGTAGTGATGTGCTTGTGATAGAGGATTCTAGACAGTGAGAATTTTCCTTAGAACTTAGTCTGAAGTCTGCTTCTGTACAATTTTGCATTCATCTAACTCCCTCAATTAAATCCCTCCTGCTTGAACTAACTAGAATGATTCTGTTGTCTACCTGCAGGTAACATTTGACTGGTACAATAACTGCTTCATGGAGTATTTGCAGATAATATACATTCAAAGAAAATACATACCTCTTGCCTATGCAATCAGGGTCCAGTTTTCATTAGAAGATAGGCATGTTCCCATGACAACCAGTGGTAAAACATTTATTTAAATTATCTTTTGTGTTGATCCAGATTTAGTGACTGTTTGCATACTCCATTAATGCTTGTTCAAACATAAAAGGACTGTGTGGGTGGAATAGCTAACTCTAAGTGCACTGTGTAGAGCTTTGAATGCCTCAAAATATCACCAGAGAACCAAAGAATTTCTATGACTGCTTTAAGATGATATCTTATCTCTTATATCAGCAGCACTAAAAAATCAGAAGCCTTCTGATTTCCCAGTGTTACATAAATGAGCCAAAGATGGCCTCTGTATGTACTTGTTTACAGGAGACTGAGTTTTGTTAGCTCAAAAGCATGCCAATCTCAAATTTTTACATATCCAATTGTTTAAATCATGGCCCACATAATATTTTTAGTTATTGAGAGCATGCCTAATTTTCATAGCCTATGAAACTATACTCAACATCTACTAGCCTTAGATAAAATGAATCCTGAAGGTATAAAAGATGGTAAATGGCTGCTGCCCTTCAAAGTTCTCTGACCCAGCCTCACAGATGGACTGTTTTGTGACTTTTTACCCTAAGAAGCAAGCCACCCGCTCTGATCTTTCTCCTCTGGTTGTTCCCTTACTCTCCTTTCCTTCTGAATAGTGGTCCCTGTGCCATAACCTCTGGATGGTCTCATGCTGAGAGGGACTTCTCTTACATGCAAATCTGTCAAAGTGTTGGGCCAGATAAAGCTCATTGTGTGGTACTGCCACCTCATTGTCTTTTTATTTTATCAGCACCAAAATCTCTAAAACTCACTATATCAGAAGAGCTAAATTATAGTGTAGAAAAAACTCACAGCTATCCCACAGTTCATGAGTAAAAAATTAAAACAATGCTTGGTAATAAGAAGTACCTAGAATCATTGTTGATTAATGGCATTTGGTGAACTGAATAACTGAGTTCCTTGAATCCCCTAACTCTAGTGTCAGTAGGAGCAACTTCTTCTCTGTCTCGTGTGTCTGGTTCTTGCATGATGAAACAGGAAATGCCTCACAAGAAATAGTTATCTTGACAAGATAATGTCAATTCTTCTAATTTCATTACATCTGCTTCTTTTTTTGCCTCAAGGCTCATGAATGAAGACAGGTTTCAGTATGTCATGGGGAGCCAATTACAAAACAAACCAAGAAAAATAAGGTGGCCACATTAAAAAAAATTATAATATTTTATTAATGTGTAAAGGAAAATTTGAGGAATATTTATGGAAACAAAGTCTGAGAGTCTAGACAAAGATGGGAAGAGTATCATTTTTAGGAAGACTTAATGTTCTTAATATGGTTTTATATAACTAGAGCTTACTTAACTAGAGATTCTTTATTTAGAGTTTTAGTTCGAGCAATTGGGAATGCTTCTAAATATTTTCCAGGTGAGTTTATTAAAACCTAGACTCAATATTGAGCTATGATAAATGAAATTGGGATTCTGGGATTTTGTTAGTATAATGTAGAAAAAATGTTAATGTCTCAGGGAAATAGGATTGCTGAAATGGATTATTTTTATAAGAAACTGGTTCAGTCACCCCTTATTTCTGTATTCTTGAGAGGGCTTAATTTATATTCTCTTTCCCAAGAATTAGGAAATATGTCAGTGTAGATAAATACATTAGCTAAAGCCCTATAGTGTCTGTTCTCTGTAGACCAAGAATGAAGGTGGGAAATGGCTACATGAAAAAAGACTTTCTGATTTCAATGGGATTATGAAATCTCTTGGTGTCAGAGGCAAAGTAGCAACACTTAATAAAAAGGGACAAGAGTTATTCTAACAGGCAGCAGAGCCAATGTGGTAATAAAAGTGCTTTGATCTACAGTTATTTTTGGTGGCAACTAATTGTACATGGCATTTCTAGAACTAAAAGAGATGAGCAGTCCACTAATTCCCTACTTGATCTGTATTACCAGAGGAGAAAAAAATATTATCTTTGTTAAGAAGGTCAAAGTGAAGGCTTTGCAACTATAGAGACTTTCTGAAATACAGGCCTATGGTGATTCATGCTTTGGGAAGAATTTCTTTGGCCAGATAAACAGAGACTTGAAGAAAAGGTTATATAAGATTGGTCACATTGAGCTTTGGGGAGAAGGTATGTGAATGGATTGCTTAAAATGGGATTACAATGGAAGATAATTTGTTGTCCATGTAAATAATCACCAAATGGCCCCCTTTTCTGAGCACTCTCATTCAGGTAGATCATTATGATCTGCAATGTGGACCTCCTGTCCATTGGACTCATGATCAAAGTGGACATAATGACAGAGAATCCACATTTTTTTCTCACTAAAGTTTTTATCTTATTATTTACATTGTGGTGTGCTAAATATGGCATTAATAGAGGACAATGGTTAGCTCCTGATACAACAGCATATTGTAGGGTACCAACCAGCCACTGGGGAGCATTGAACTCATTTTATTATATAAGGGATAAACATTTTTCATCTTAGAATGGATTCATTCTGCATATGCATGGAATAACTAAATAAACCCACTGACTACTGTAAAGTATTTAATAATTACTACATGAAAATAATTTATTTTTCCTTAAAAACCTAGTGAGCATTACTGAATTGGTCTAACCCATCACTATTTAACACCAAATCAAGGTCTAAGAACTAGAGTGAGTACAGGTTGAAAGTTGCTTGAAGATTGGAAAGTGCTTGCTGAAGACTATTCTTTAATTCTTCTTAACAACGTTGGGTATCTATACTAGTCAGAATAGGGTAAGTTATACTCCATCAAACAAAACCCCAAATCTCAGTGCCTTAAAATAATTAAATTTTATTTCTTGACCATGTTACTTGACATTTGCACATTGCTATGTACTCATCATAGGAATTCAGGTGTGCGGGATAACTGACCAGCCAACAACTTGAATCGTGCCTATTGTGCCAGAGGGAAAAGACCACTCTGAAACATCTCAGAAGTGATTCCCTTCACTTTTATTCACACTTCATTTGCCAGACCAGTTACATAGCCCCCAAACCATAAACAACTAGGAAGTGCAATCCTATAATGAACTTGGGGCAAGGAGAATCAGAACAGTGCTGCTGGCTACCGAAGTATCTGTTCAGGAATTCTGTCAAACTTTTCCCAAGACATTACTATTATTTTGAGAAGATATCTGATAGATAGCTTTTTAAATTTTTACACCTGATAAATTCATTTACCTTATATTCTTCTAAAATTTTTCTTGGAGCTGTGCTGCCTTGCTTGATTTCCTTCTGCCTCCCTCCACCCCACCCCCATTTTTGTCCATTTTCCTTTTTCCCTTTGTGTTGGGTAGGCATTCCAAGAATAACAAATCTCATGTGAAAGCATAAGCTGACTCAGTGTAGGCAAGGGAAATGCTCTGTTGGGAAAAGGTCAAGGACTTAGAGAAGATGATTCTGCAATATACTTTGCTGAAGGATAAAAAGCATTGCCTACATTTTAATTTTAATCTAGCTCTCTCAAAATACTTCAAGAATAATGAATTAAAAGATGTGGTACAGAGTGACCATGGAGGAAAATGTGGCCTCTATTATCCTCTTAGCAATAGTTCAAACAGAGCTGTGGATATTATAACCTGGTTTTGTAAATTGCACTATGAAATGCTACCCAGGCCACCTCCGTTATTTCAAAGTGCCATGAATCTCTTTGCTTCCATCTGACATCCAGATGGACAGAAAGGCTGTGTAGATGGAGTGGTAAAGGAGAATTATTTTATAGTCTGTTTCTCAGGGGTTGGTGGAGGGGACAGAGACCTAAGAAATACATGCTGCCTTAGATGCTGGAATGCTTATGGTAATAAAGGAAGCTAGACTGAGGACATTTCACCTAAAGAGAACTTCATTAATATTATTTCTCCTATTAATATTGTTTTAAAAGCCTTCAACTTAACATTATATTTAATTGATGACTTAACTGATATTTATTGAGTATTTGTTTCATGTTTAGCACATTGCAATGGTCGAACATGTTTCAGCTTAGTGTAGAAGTTCTCCAAGAACTTCATCAAATCTAAGAACTTCATAGAAGTGCTGTAAAGATGATCATTATATTGGGGAATTGCATTACAGTCAAACCTCAGTTCTTGAATGTATACCATCTCGAATAATTCGGTTTTCGAACAGCCTTCCAGAGCGAATTAACTTTGAGAACTGATGTTCCACTGTACTGTATTTGTGTAACAAAGATAGAGACCAGGTGTATGTTTTCACTACTAACAAAAAACACACAATGGGAATTAAATGAGGAATGCAAATCTATATACAAGGCAGGTTTAAACTGAATGGCATGATTTGCCCAACAAATCTTAAAATCAGTGAATTCTGAATGTTAAAATGGATTTTTTTCCCCTGAACATGTACACCCAATGGAATCTTGAAATCCTGAGCCTTGACACAACTCAATCACACACTTTTAGACATACAGTATCTCTTAACTGAACTCAGAGCACATCCATTTTATTAATGTTTGCTTATAGTATTCTCAAGAACCATGTTAAAGACAGAGAAACTGGGACTAGATGAGAGACCATGAAAGCACCACCTGAACTTGAAATAAAATTAACTTCCTGACTAGCAATCTTCCCCTGGATCACATGATCCCAAGTGACTCACTCTGTTGATAAACTGAAATATTGCTGAATCCCATATAATTATGCTAAACAGGCAAGATTTAATGACTGTGATATCTATCGCTCCAGAGATGTGATGGATATGTCATTATCATTCTTTGGCAAATTACTGAGCCACACTCAAAAAAAGTACAAATCTAAATGCCATACTTTACAGTTGATATTATGAATTCTCTGGTACAATTTTCACTTTCTCCTTCCCTAGAAGAAAAGTTGCCAAACAGTCTGTAAGCTAATTAAGAAAACAGTTCAAATGAAAAAAAATCTGAAATTAAAGTTAAACTACTGCTCAAGCCAATAAGTAAAAGTGACTTCTAATTAGTGTTGTTTATCATGTGTACTGAATATTGTACACTTTATGAAGGTAGAAAATTACTTGTCCTTGCTAGACTTTGAATTGCTTTTACATAAGCTCCCTATTTGATAATAAAAGATGGAAGTATTTGAAATTTTACCCAAATAAAGTCACAGGAATAAGCTCAGTGAGCGGCCTGGCAGGTCTTGGATTGTGCCTGATCATAAGTTAATATGTGTGCACACATTTGGACAGACTTAAATTATTAGTAATTTGTGACTACGCAGTCAGGTGAATTATTATTAGAAGACATATGAAATTCAACCATTCAATAGTGATCTTAGTTCAATGACAAAGTCATTAAACTTGCAATGGCTTATAAGGTATCTACATAGAAAAGAGGTATGCATTATCGAAAACATAAAATCTAGGCTTCAGCTCATGTCAGATGCATAATGGTGTACAATACATATTTTATAATTAAAACCCCCCAGTTGGTAAGCACTTCAGAATGTGGGTAACTTCTCTGAGCCTGTAAAAGTGAGCCTAAATTAGTAAACTTTAAGCTTAAATTACTGACCTGTAAGCCTAAATTCATAATTTTGTATTTTCATAGAAAGATTAAAAATTATCCATGTACTTCTAATGGCAGAAAAATGTATGAAAAGCTGACATGGTACAACAGAAAGAATACTGAAATAGAAGACAGAAAACCTGCATTTTAAATGGACTGGACATATAGCTTTGGATTTTAATCATCATAGATATTTTCCTCATCTATAAAATGGTGGTAACGTGTATAACAATTATAGGGAAAATAATAAGTGTGTAAAGTGCTATGCAAACATAAAACATGATTATATTAGTAAAAAGTTTACATGTGCTAATTAGCATGTTTATTTTTTTTCAGTTACAATTACTATTTCTTTACTGTTTTCAAAAACATTCTTCAAAAAAAAGTTTTTCAACAGTTGATGCCTTTATATCCATGTAGCTCAAAAGGCCATATCTGAAAGATGACTGTGGATGAGTTAGTTGTACTTGCCAACATTTTCCATATAGGACAGTGAAATGTAACTACAAACACAAGTACCAGCAAACTGGCAAACTGCTATTTGGTGAAAAACACTATTTGGCACAGGTAAACTTTTGCATTTCTTATGCATATCACCTTACAGTGCTGTGGGCGTTTAGGACTTATTCACAATAAGTGTTTTAAGTTTTTAATTATAAGTAAAATTCTCTTACTGATGAAGCATGAGCATGTAGCCATGTGATTAATGGGTCATGTCACTTATTCATATATCTGGAAGTGACTGATTTATTCATCCAAGGAGTTGTTTCCAAGTCAGGCAACTGCTTTGAGAACATGACTGATTTATAAACTCAGGAAGTGGTGAATGGCCCAGGCACTTGATTTATAAGATGCCTATTTGACTTATAATTCCTCTATCTGGGGCAGAAGTCAGTGCTTTCTAGTTGGGATATAAATATCCATCTTATTAATAAAATAAGACTGATTTCTTTTACTTATTTGTGTACACAGACTTTACATTTTAGCTATAGACATGTTCTAAATCCCTGTGAGTCTCAAATGGCTCTCCTCTCTAAAGCACAGATTGGATAATTACAGTTTATTTTAAGGAAGCGTCTATTGCAGGCTGCACAACATTCTTTCAGAACATGCTCTGACCAAGATGAATTCTTGCTTATTTCTCTTTCCTTTTAGGGCTGAATACACAAGTCTTTGCTTGTCTTGCCTGTCACCTCTTATTCTCTTTTCTCATCAGTTTTTTTAAATGCATACAATCACAGTTGACACTTTGGGGCCTTAGCTGCCACTTCAGGAGCCAAAGACTGGCTTTATGGTGGCCTTGTGAATATCATTGCTACGTGTTAGGTTGTCTTACGAGGGCAGTAGTCCAATGCCTTGGAGGCACAGGGCAGAGAAAGCTGAAAATGTAGGGATAGAGTCAAGTGGCCTGGCTGCAGGCACTCAACTTGAAAAGGGCAACAGGGGCCTGGGCCAAGAGTTTAAAAGGATCAAGTCTGAATTTTGTTTCCAAAATTCTTGGAATCGAGGGCATCTAAACTCATGACTAAGGCACAGCATGTATAGCAGCTTAGAATTCATATGCTGATGAGATGATTGGAAGCCAGGTGTTGAGGATTCTGAGAAATAATAGTGACTAATATTTATCCAGTGCTGACTGGGTGCCAGGTACTGTTCTAAGTGTTTTGTTTTACTGGTATATATTAGCTCAGTCCTCACAACCATCTTTTGAGGCAGATATATCACCATTTTTCATAGAAGGACAGAGACCCAGAAATGTTACATATGTACCCAGGATCACATGAAGAGAAAGAGATAGAGCCAGTAATCAAATGCAGCCTGTTCTCCATTGTCTCTGCTAAGGACAGGGAAGGTGGAAAGTTGGTCTCAAACTCCTAAAAGAGAAATAGAAAGGAAATGAGTATGAAACTCTCAAAATATCAGAATTTCAGTAAAATGTACTGCTGTTTAAGGTGGAGATTAATTTGTTGTGGGGATTAAAGAGCTTGAATTGTGAAGAGCTTGAATTGTGCTTAAGATAACCTGTTAGAACTAAGACAATCAACTGTAGCCTGTTAACTGAGATAGGGGAGGTTGGAGGCGGGCTCTGAGTGAGATAGCTAGAGAAGCGTTTGAGTATCAGAGTTCATTCGGATGATCACTCAGTCCTGCAACACTGTATAGTCCCAAGTACTGCATCTGAAATAAAAAATGAGTGGGTAAGGCCCTAACTGGTTTGGCTCAGTAGATAGAGCATCGGCCTGCGGACTGAAGGGTCCCAGGTTCAATTCCAGTCAAGGGCATACACCTTGGTTGCAGGCACATCCCCAGTAGGGAGTGTGCAGGAGGCAGCTGAGTTGATGTTTCTCTCTCATCAATGTTTCTAACTCTTTATCCCTCTCCCTTCCTCTCTGTAAAAAAAATCAATAAAATATATTTTTAAAAAAAATGAGTGGGTAAGATATTGTTGGAAGAAAAAGAGTTGGGGAGAGACATTACAATCTATTCCAGGTATTTTGAAGCCCCGTTAAACTTGGGAATATAGGCTATTTTTATACCCATGAAATGGCTGAGCAGCCAGGAAAGGTAGAGGAAATGAATCAGGGTAGGCCTTTACCATAAAATGTTTGAAAAATACATGTTATTATCATTAACTGATTAGGTAAATGTTAGCTTTTAAAAGTGATCATTTAAATTTTAAAATAAACTCATTATTATGGTAAAAATACATGTTTAAAAGCAGGCCTTTCCTCTTTTTACCATAAAATAGGTGGGCTTGGACATAACCTCTCATCATAAACAACTTAGAAGACAACAAAACATATGAAAACATCTGTTTTCAGACATTGAACATCGGGGAGCAGAGATGTGTGGTTGTTGTAGAGGGGAAACACGTGAGGTATGCTTTCTGTCTCAGTGCTCTTTCTAGATCTCAAACATAACACAGCGGTCCTATGAAATTGAAGAGGCAGAGACTGGAGCTAGAGGACACAGACGTGACTTGAATTTGCAGAATAAATTATGAGACAGGAGGGAGTGAGGCAGAGAAAGAATTTCAGAAATCTGCATAGGAGTCATTTTGAATCTTTGCCCAAATTCTCATATGTGCATGTATAGGGTGTTGCTCAACATCTGTAACCAAAAATCAAAACCAAGTAAACCAAAATCAAGAACAGTGGAGCATGAGCGTGGGGGTGGTCTCCTCAATAAAAAATTATGCTCCTTTTCTTTGCTCCCATACCTGGGCCAGTTTTCAGATCCCGAGCCCATTGACTGAAGTGATTGCTGGGTCTCTGGGAAGAAGGACCCTGCAAGACCATGGGAGATATATACCAGCATGGTTTCCCCAACCCTTCCCCAAAGGGGCCTATGGCCATTTACTTGTATGCATGTCTACTTTGGGGACAATTACAGGCATACCTCTGAGATAGTGTGGGTTTGGTCCCAGACCACCAATAAAACAAGTATTGCAATAAAGCAAGTTTTTTTTTGGGCGGGGGGGGGCGCTGGTGGAGGATTTTGCCTTCAATTTATAAAAAATACAACATCTGTGAACAGCAACAAAGCAAACAAAATAAAATGAGGCATGCCTGTGCTGAACACAGGGTCAGAGTTGACACTGATACCCAAAGCTTAAAAGCAGCCCTTCAGAGTGGGGGCCTATGAGAGTTGGTAATAAATAGAGTCGTAACTCAAGTCCAGTTCACAGTGGGCCAATGTAGTTAATTCCCATGTTCCTGAGTGTACAATTGGAATTCTTGTACTTGGCAGTTGGAGTAGCACCTTAAGTTCCTGGTCTCTGGGGTGAACTTTATCATAGTGTGGAAGGCATGGCTGTGATCATGGCTACTTCATGTTTAAATAAGAAATAGTCTACAGTCACTTCCCATTTATTTTCTTTAGGTGCCAGACTGCCAAATTACATAGAGATATGCTAGAGACCACCACTCCTGTCTCCTTTCATTTTTAATGGTGATTCCAGTCTTTGCCACAACCCTCACCCTCACCCTGGGATATGATGCTATTTTTGAGAACAACTGCATTAAATTGCCATCACACTGACTGGACAGGACAAGCAAGAGGTGGATAGTATGCTGGTGGTTTTGATAAGACACTCCAGAAGGTAGGAAGTAAATCCTACACAGATTTAGGGAATAGCCACTCACAGTTGTTTTAAAGGGTCTAGTGGTCAGGGTTATGCTAGAATATCCCTTCTAAAGTAAAAGACAAATTGTTGCATCTTGCATACTCTACTACAAAATAGTGTGGTAGGCTTCTTTGGGTTCTGGAAGCAATATAAGCTATAACTAGAAATACTACTCCAACCCAAATGCCAGGAGGCATGAAAAGCTTTTAGCTTTGTGTGAGGTCCAAAATGCAGCACAATCATCCTACTGCTTGCACTATACAATCCTGCAGGCTGTATAATGTTGGAAGTATTAATGGTAGGAAAAGATGTGCATAGAAATTATGGGAGGGACACAATGCTAGTTCCTATTATTCTGGAACTTTCCACGCTCTCTACAATGTTTATGTTTATAGAACCTGGGTAGAGACAGATTATTTTACCAGGGAAAATCAAGTGACATATTGTTAAGAAGCAAGTCTGCATGGGTCTCTTGCATTTCTGCATATAACAGCAGAAGCACTGACCACTGACTATCTTTATTCTGCACCATTTTTCAAGGATATTTTTATAGCAAAGAGCCTTGCAAATTAGGATACCCTTTCCCTCCCCCACTTCTATCTTGTGAGCAGTGATCAAAAGACAGGTTTGTTAATTGTCTAGTGTAATAAAGGTAATATTTCCTTTCCAGGAAAATGTCAGGCAGGCTCACTACACATGGCTACCCATTAAAAAAACATTTAGATTCCTAAAGCTAAGAATCCCTCTCTTGTAATGTAACCCACTGCTATCTGTGGGTGTGACCTGGACTTCTTTACATTTTCCTAATCAGGAAGTCAGTACAAATGTTCAACTCTGGCTACTGATATTGCTGTGAGTAATAACAACCTTTTTCTCTTACCCAGGTGTAATATTATCTACACTAATAAAATAGAAACATACAAATTGGTGTCACTCCGCTATGCCCACCCAGCCAATCAGGATTAGTATGCAAATTAACCCAACAAAGATGGCAGTTAATTTGCATATGCAGGCTCAGAGCAAAGACTGAAGGCTCCGCCAGAGCGAAGACTGAAGATGACTGAAGACTGAAGAGGCTTGGCTTCTCCACTGCGGCCAGAGTGAAGGCCTGGGTCCCGGGTGCCTGAGGAAAACTGGTGCCAGCAACCAGGGGAAGGAAGGCCTATTGCATGACTCTCTTCCTGCAAAGGGTCTCTAGTCTATCTATAATAATAAAAGCATAATATGCTAATTAGACTGGATGACCTTCCGGACTAAGCCGGGGCTGTGAGGGCTGAGGCGGCCACCACGGCAGCAGGGGCCAAGCCCCTTGCACAAATTTGTAGATATATATAATATACAAATGTCCCCTAGGGAGTTTGACAGACCAGGAGTTCCATCTCTAGCTGTGACGTGTGCTGACCACCAGGGGCAGTGCGGAACATGGTGGACAACCAGCGACCAGCGGAAGTGGCAGAGCGCTGAGGGAGTGAGGGAAGGAGGAGGTGGGAGGCCGGGAGGCAGGAACCTGATTGGCCCTGATCACCCAGCAGGCCTAGGGACCCTACTCATGCACAAATTTCATGTATCAGGCCTCTAGTAATTTATAATAAGAAATATATGTTTAGTCTTCACCCCTCTTTTTGGCCCAGAACTCCCCAAACCCTTGGAATTTCCTAACTGTTGTGCGTGATCTAGGTTCTTTTGTTATGTTAATGAAGTGACCTTTAGAAAGCCTGGAAGGACAGGAAGGCCGCTGGTTGCCAATGATGTCAACCATGTAATTAGAAGGTTGGAACTTTCAGCCCACTCCCTGATCTCCAGAGAGGGAAGAGGGGCTGGAGTTTGAATCAGTCACCAATGGCCAATGATTTAATCAATCACGCATATGTAGTAACGTCTCCATAAAAACCCAAAGGATGGGGTTCAGAGAACTTCTGGGTTGGTGAACACATGGATATTTGGAGAGAGTGGCCAGCTAGCTAGGAGAGGGCATGGGAGCTATAAGCCCTTTCTCCATACCTTACTCTATGTATATCTTCCATCTGGCTGTTCCTGAGTTACATCTGTTTATAATAAACCAGTGAGCTAGTAAGTAAAAGGTTTCTCTGAGTTCTGTGAGCCACTGTAGCAAATAAAAGGAACCCAAGGAGGAGGTCATGAGAACCTCTGATGTATAGTCATTTGATCAGAAGCACAGATAACAGTCCGGGCTTTAGACTAGCATCTGAAATGCAAGGGTGGGGAACAGTCTTGTGAAATTTGAAGCTATCTCTGGGTACATAGTGTCAGAACTGAGTTGAGTTCTTGGACACCCTGCTGGTTTCTGAGAATTGTTTATTGGAGGTGTGGGGAACTCCTTCCTCCTTCCCCCTCATTGGAAATTGAGTCTCAGAACACCAATTTACCAGGAGGAGTCTCCTGTATTCTGCCAGAATCTATGAAACTGTGGCAGGATAACCTCTTAGCTTGCATATAGGGAAATTCTCACTTCCTTCTTGGTTTCTGACAGCCTTGACCCAGCTGTACTCATTTGTTGTTTTTTCCTGAGTACATTATTTTATTTTGACTCATAATGTGTGTTTTAAGTTTTAGGGATCTCTGTGGTTTTTAAGAAGCACCAGTGTTCAACTAAGCCATCTTTTAGGGCATGAGACCTTTAAACACATGTCATCTCGATAGTAGAAATTCTTATGTTATCTTTTCACACTTCTCTTGGTTATATTCCCTTTTTTCCTTGACAAAACTTGTAACAAGTAACGTTTCACACCACATAGGTCATGAAAATGTGTCACCAAGACTCTAGAAAGTTCAAAGAGTTTCATTTCTCTCACGCTGGGACAGACCTTCTCTATTCAGGTCTTGCACCACCCCAAGTTTCATTTTGTTCTGTGATTCCTCCCAAATAAAGAGGAATTCATGTAAAAGGAGAATTCATATAATCATTTTCTCCTAGGTCTGAATTTTGTTTTGAGGATTTAAGCAGAGCTATTTTGGTGAATACTTACTGGAAAAGGACAGACATTTTGTAAATACTTTCTCACGTTTAATGCATTTTAACCATATATTGGTATATATATTTTTAATCCTATTTTGTTTTAATAGGTATTGATACAAATTGGAACATAGATGTAAAAAATACTAAGAACAGAGAACATAGTTCTCTGGTAGAAAAGTAGCAGAAAAAGCACTAAGAAATTCAGATGAATATTTAAAACTAAAATTCTACTCTTAGTTATTTACCAAAAAGAAATGAAAGTGTGTATCTTCAAAAAGACTTTACATGAATGTCATAACTATATTAGTCCTAATAGCCATAAGTTAGAAACAACAAATATTCATCAATAGGTAAATGGGTAAACAAATTATGGTATGCTCATATAATGGAGTAGTATCAGCAATAAAAAAAAAAGACATACTAATGCTTGCAATAACATAAATAAAACTCAAAAACATTACATTGAGTAAAAGAAGGCAGTTAAAAAATAATGTGTACGGTATTACTCCAACCATGTGAATTTCTTGAATAGGAAGAACTAATCTATGACAATTAAAAACAGATTAGTAATTGTCTGTGTATGTGGGGTGGTAATTGCAAAATGACAAGAGAAAGATTTCTGTGGTGATGCTAACGTTCTATAACTTGATTGTGATGGTGTTCACAGTGTATACATGTTTGTCAAAACACATCAAATCATATTTAAAATAGATGCATTTCGTTGTGTGTAAATTATAGCTCAATAAAGTTCTTCTAAAAAAGAATAAAAATAGGATTATAAAAAAAGTTATATGCCTGTATTTAAAATGTTGTATACTTAGAGTTAGAAATACATTTTGTATTATATGAGAAGATTCTGTGCTGGATAGAATTGTGGTAGTTACAATGTAAATAAGAAGGTACTTCTAACCTGGCAGGTGTGGTTCTGTGGTTGAGCATCGATCTATGAACCAGGAGGTCAAGGTTTGATTCCAGGTCAGGGCACATGCCTGGTTGTGGGCTCGATCAATGGTTCTCTCTCATCATTGATGCTTCTATCTCTCTCCTCTGAAATTGATAAAAATATATTTTTAAAAAAAGAAAGTAGTTCTACAGTATCTGAATTTCAAGGAATTAAAACACATGCATAAGGACCCAAAATGTTTAGTGATACAAAAGTACTTTCAATTAATTACTTTTACTCTGCAAATTTATATTTTTTCTATTATAAAATTTGTTTTTACATTAAAAATATGACTACCAGTACTTCAGAAACAGTATTGTCACATATATTCACAAAGGTTGTGCACTGCATAACTCCAAGAGGTACCATTAATGAACTCTACAATATAATTTTACCACAATTTTACTTGGCATTAAAAGTCCTTTCCAAGTGACCTTAAAATAAGAACTGTCCCCAATAATTCCTGGCATCAAATGCTTTTAAGGGCTTTCTTAAATTATGGCTCTTGTCAACTTGTGAGAAAGTTGTCAACTTACAGTTTAACTGAGGAACATTCCACTTGCTCTTCCAAATATCTGGTTCTTCTTTTTTTGTCATTACTCAACTGGAAAAAAGGAGAGGGGTTAAAAGAAGAGATGTGTAGTTGATTTATTTCATATGTCCTTACTGCATTTTTTTTTTTTTTTACAATAAAGGAGAAATGTCTCTTCATTGCATGTGACTAGTTTCCTTCCTCTTTTCTGATGGTAACTCAGTTCTGCATAAAATGTTTAAATTCATTAACTACTAAGTAGCTGTAATTCCATGAGCCTTTTATGTCTGTGTCACAGAGAGACCATGGACTCAATGTTTGTTGTGTTTTTTTTTTGTGTGTTTTTTTCCCCATCAGACATACTAGTTCAATCTCAAAGGGATATAAGGCGGTTTCTTCACATATGTATTAATGTAAAGCAAACTAGCACATATTTTGGGAATTTTAAGGTTTTATGACATGATAATCTATTCCCCTGGTACTGTCCCAAAGAGTAACAGAAAATATTAAATATTTTGTGTTTTGATTTTTATAAAATGTAGGAGATAGACTATATTACAATTATTGAAAACCTTTCCTTAAAGGGTCAAATAATAAGGGGCTTAATCTTATGGATTCTGTGGTCTCTGTTGCAACTGCTCAACTCTGCTACCATAGAGGAAAGCTGTTATAGGCATGGCTTAAATGAACGGAAGTTGCCAATAAATCTTGACAAAAAACAGCTGGTTGGCTCATGGGGCATAGTTTGCAGACCACCACATTAAATAATAGTTAAAGTTCCCTAGTCTAACATGGTATAATTCCACTTTAATGAAAAAGAAAATATTCTATAAAAATACTATGTGGTTTGATAACAGAAATTCCTTGTCAGAAAACTGAAAGTACAAGTCTGTAAGCCAAAATTTTGCATGGCAGGCCATTTAGCATTTAAGATTATTTTAGAAGCAAAAATTATATTTCTTATCTTTCCTGCTATGTGCTCTTTCAGGGAATGTAATATACATATTTCCCTGATAGGAATTAAGAATGGGTACTAGTATATTCAGATTAAATGAGCTTAAAATGTAAGGTGTATTTTAAGAAGGCTTTGATCAAGAGCCACATTATATTATAAAGGTAAGATGCTATCCTGAGTAATTTATGGAACAAGAATTTAATACTCAAGCATGTCAAATTTAAAACAACCCATTTGACATTGTCACAGCATATAAGTGACCTTTCTGGGTGGTATTTCCTTGACAAAGCATTGTGAAAATATACTCTGTTTTTTTTTATAAAATGCAAATTTATTTCAAAGTACATTAGAGTTGAATAAATAAATTTTTAATGAAACAGTTTGTTTTTGAAATTCACTGTTCTCTGACAGACTCTAAATGGCTTAATTTCTCTGTATGTCCCTTTTTCACAAGGTCTATGACTACTGTCCTATGATTATTAAATTCTGGGCAGCTTCTTGTATCTCTCACGTACTTTGAAGGAGGATTTCATGAGAAACAAGCCTGTAGGTTACTTGCTCAACTTCTTTAAGATAACTCATCAGAGATCACTCACAAACAGCTGTGCTCTACAAGTCATAAATGATAGATCATGTGTGCTGACTAAAGTATGACTCTCAGTCAGTGTTCATGAAGAGCTACTCGTCAAGAGTGCTATTTTAACTCTGTGAACAGTTATTTTAAAGGACTCTACATTGCTGAGTTATCTGAACTCTTTATAGCACCTGCCAATTTTAAAAAAGACACATAGACATTTGCTCCTTTAAGTCACAGGAAGATCTGTAAACCAACCGAGGGCTCTAAGATCTGAAGGTACAGGGTTCATCTGTCCCTTAAATGCTTTCCCTCTCTTTTTGAAGGCATTTGCCTGATAAATTTCATACAAGAGTCTGACAGTGTCAGTAACCAGAAGCAAAGAAGCGTTCTCCATCCCAATCTTCATTAATCTTTGATTTAATGTAAGTGGATCCTTCCTGCCTGAAACTGTATCTCAGGAGACTTGGAGTTAGAACTTTGGATAGCAATAATGTGTAGCAAAATAATACTGTAAATCTGGTTTGGAAAGCTCAAGGGGAAACTCATTCACATTTATGACTTCGGCTACTTCCTGGTTCCAGTCAGGGCTGAAACACCCACAAACATGAACACTTTTCCAAATTGCGTTTTGGCACATGCTTTTCCAGTTCCTGCTGAATTCAGTAAATGTGCCAGGAGGGGAAAAAAAAATGTATTGTAAGCAAGATTTCCTTTCTTTGCTTTTTTTTTTCTCTTAAAAAAATCTCCAAGACACCATTAATGCTATCAAACAGAGTGGCGTGATTGCTTTTTCTTGGAACACATCAAATTTCTAGAATTATACTCCTCGTACCTTTGTCAGAAGTCAAAGTCATGGTGGTGTATGGTGGTAGGATGCGTATGTCAGGAGAAGTGCTGAGCCTTAGAGCCAGGAGCAGGTGCTTGCAAATGGTAGTTGATGGCAGCATTGTCTCACTTTGATTTTATCCTAACTTATGTCTTCAAACTATGGGATGCAAGCCCAGCTCAGAAGGTACCAGTTACCCACACTTTCACTTGTGGTCTATTATTCCCCTTCCATCAAATCTGTATCCCTGTTTTTCTCTTTTTCTTTTTTTAATTGTCAAAATGCAATCTACAGGACCTTAGCCTTGCCAATGGTTATCTGAGAAGATGGGATGTTAGTGACTTAAGAAAATAATATTTAGGAAGAATTAAGGAAAATAGAGTGATGATTTCTTATAAAGGTAAGCACATACTCGCCCTATGACCCAGCAATCTCATTCCTGCATCTTTACCCATGATGATTGAAAACATGCACCCACTAAAGATCCTGTGTAGCAATGTTTATAGTAGTTTTAATCATAATAAAAACCTAAAAATAATTCAATGTCCATCAGTTGGTGAATAGGTACATGGTAATATGTCCACACAATGGAATAGTACTCAGCAAAATAAATTAAATTAAAATAAAGACATGCACTATTGATACATGCATCCTGATACAATGTGGATGAGTCGCAAATGCTAAGTGAAATAAGCCAGGTTCAAAAGTCTATACATTGATTCCATTTACATGACATTCTGGAAAAGTCAAAACAATAGTGACAGCAGATCAGAGGGAATGGAGGAAGGAGACTTAGAAAAAGGAATGGGGGAAATTTTAGAGGTGATAAAAATGTTGTCTATCATGATTCTGTTGTCAAACATCTTCGGGCCTGTCAGAATCATAGAACTGTGTGCTATAAAAGATGAATTTTTGCAAGATGAAAATTATCTCAATAAACCTGACTTTAAAAATTAGAGCTCCACTGTAGTATTGAGAAACTTAAAATACATTTCCTGTGTCTCTTCTGGTTTCCTTTGTTTAAAACCCACCTCCTTCCCCTTCCCTGAAACCAACAATTGCACTCCCCTACCTATTATGACGAACTAGGCATAACATTGATTGTTCTTCACCAGTGCTTAATTTAATGCTTTCTGACATCTTTCCAGTCTCCACTTATCTCTTATTACCCTATTGTCTTTCTTTACAACCCTGTCTCTGAAATCCCCCACTCTCAGAACCAATAGGGGACTCTCCTATTGCTTCTTTCATTTAAACTATCTAGAAAAGGCGATGGGGCCCAAAATTATTCCCTTTGTCTTTATAGTGGCTATGAAATGTAGACATGGCCAACTAATCTAGCTAGCTGTTCAACAACTGTGTATTGATGACACACTGGGAGCCAGGCACTGCACGGCACAGGTGATCTGCACTGTGTGAGGGAGTGAGTCATTGTCCTTGGGTTACACCCTGCCTAGCATTGAAGGACTATTTATGGTACATAGTAGGAAAGGGAAAGAGAGAGCAATGCCTGTGGTTACAGCAGAGGTCACGTCATTTTTTCTGTCAAGTCACACTGCTCCATGTGACAGCATATGATGGCATATGATTAGCAGTTGAGATCAACAGAGGGTGGAGGAGAGCAATACCTCTGCTTCTCAGCACATCATGTTAGGCTGCAGCAACTGGTAGGAAAGTGCAGGTTTTGAGAACTCACCCTGTCTGGGACATTGGATAAGCCTGAAACCTGAAGGACAAATTTTAGCAGTAAGAGTAGTGGTGGCCTTGATGTGGTGATGGTTGCAAAGCATCAGATCAAACTGCTTTTGCACTTTTAATATCTTTTGGTCTAGATCTCCTGTGAGGAACACCAGTCTAAGAGATGTTTTGTCCTGGTTTGTTCTGTGCTTCTTTCTCACTCCCCAAAAGAGGATTGGAAGATTCTCCGGTATCTTCTCTGAGCCTAGGGGATGGTTCCATGTTTGAGTAAATCTCAATGTTAATGGTCTTCAAAACTCTTCAGACATCAGCCCTAGGAAGTGCAGGAAAGGATACAGCTCATATTACCATGAAGCAAGAACATCTTCTAATACTTCCTTCCAACAATAAAGATAAAAAGAGTTTGAGGTCAAAGTCAGAAACCATTGCAGAGTTAAAATCAACATCAGAACCCAAAGCACTAACAATGTGATAAAACAGGTCTCTGACCGATGCTATCAAGATGAATTCACTATGATTTTTTGAATGATAAAATTTCTGATTACTCTGAGTATATTAAACATTTCTCCTCAAAACATTGTGATTCTGGGATCCTAGTCTCATCATCCTCTCAGTCAAGTTGCTTTACCTATTTCATGATGCAAAACTACCACACTATATGAACATTAACAATACAATGGATATATAAATACATAATGACAAGGCAAGTCCAAATTTTAGTCTAGTTTGTCAGGTGTTAACCTACAAATTAGACTCTTGCTCTATTATGCTATTGCCCATTTAATTCATGTTTATTTCAGCCTCAGCTTTATGAAGCTCTTATAGGTCTGGTATAAACTACTTTTATTTTTTTAAACTTTGGTTTCAATTACCTCTTAATTACAGATTGCATTTTTTTTCACAGAATTCAGAATACTTAGTCACCAATTTAGTATATATTTTAATTCAATTCACCTAAGTTGAGGTCCCCTCAGCAAAACCACATTGGATTCCTCCTATGACTTGTCACTGAGGGACGACAGAGATGACTGATCCTCATTGCCTTTTGTTGGGGAGGAGTAGGTCTTTCTCTGCCTTCTATGTTCATGTCTTGGGTACAACAGATTAGCAAGAGGAAAGATAGATTTTTATCCACTAAGTATGCATGCAAGTGAGTTCACACAGAATAATGTGACTCTAGGAAGTAAGTAGAACTTGGGGCATAATTCTTATCAGGAGAAGAGCAGGGGGATAAAGGCACTTATGGGAAAATAAGTGACTTTTAGGAAAGACAAATGGGCCCTTAGGAGGACAGATAGGAGATATCATTTTGTGACGTCTGTTTAGGTGTGATGTGGGACATTCTCATCTCCAGTGATAACAGTCAATCTTGCCTGGTTG
This sequence comes from Myotis brandtii, assembly GCF_000412655.1. Classification (NCBI taxonomy): domain Eukaryota; kingdom Metazoa; phylum Chordata; class Mammalia; order Chiroptera; family Vespertilionidae; genus Myotis; species Myotis brandtii. The sequence goes on along the minus strand of NW_005369782.1, from coordinate 1,824,033 downwards.
CTCCCCAAGCAGGAACTTTCTCTTAATTGAATTCTTTTGAGAAGCCCTACTTTTAGGCAAATAAGAGATGTCAGGAATTTAAATGTCTTCTGCTCAAAATAATTTTTATGCCGCAGTGGCATATTCTAGACTCCTTCAGTTCAATCTAGTAGGAGAGAGGAAAACATACAAAAATCACAAGCAAGCCACAAATGCAACATGAGAGTAGCAGAGGGACAGATGAGTTCTAACCAAAAAAGTTTTGGAATACCTTGTGAGAGCCACGAATTACTGAACAGCCCTTAAAATATTGGGTAGGACAGAGGAAGTTGGGGCCATGAATCAAAAGGAGGAATGAGAGAGAAAGGAGCCTGGTGATTTCCTAGGATTACGAATTCTTTTGAAATAGACTATCTTCTTGATGATATATATATTTTCTTTTCTTTACCTAATCTTTGGTTTTATTTACTTATCTTTTGCTGCTTTTGTTGCTTTGTCTTGATTTTAATTTACATTTTATCAAATCAAATTTTCTTCTTAAGCCCCCTCTTTTTCTTATTTTCACTGGACCTATCTCTGCCACTTTGTTGCTCTGTGAACTTAAGCAAAAATATGAAAATTGTAGATAAACTACTAGCATAGTGCCTCACACATAGAACAGAATATGTGGTAGTTAAAAATCCACTGCCACTCACACATCCATGTTTAAATGTTTGATTATGTTTGTAACCACCTACATCTCTAATAGTATTTCATTTATATGGTGATTTTGTTCAGAGTCTAATTTATTTTAACATAGGTTTGTATTCTAAAATGCGAGCTTTCATAGCCAGCCAGGAAGGATAAGAAAGTAGAATGATCAAGATGATTGAGTCTAAATTATCAGTGCTAAATGGAATGGCAGACTGGTTGGAAAACATGTAAAGTGCTAAGGGCACTTTTGAAAGTGGCCCTTACAGCTGCTGCTAGAGGAAGTTGGTCAGTAGCCCCAGTGTGGTATGGGACTGGTCTAAAAGTATAAACCACAGATGCTTCTAACCCAGGCTTCAAACTGCAATGAAATACTTCAGCACACAGGGCTTTGCAGTTTGGAAAACCACTGCAGCCTCATCATGCTCTAATTTTTCCAGTCTATTCCTTATGTGAGTTTGACTCCTGATTAGAATTGGAAAATCTGAAGTCTTAAAATAATCATGATTGGAAGAAATTCTACATAGGACTCAGAGAAAATAATTTTTGGTACTTAGACAATACGTAGTTATTTATTTCTTAGGAAGTACACTACAGTTGCCTTTGCACATTTTTTAAAACCCAAGACTTCCCTTTCCAAAAGAAAGGAGTTTGTTCCCGTATTGCCTTTCACTCCCGAGGCAGGATGCCCCTGCCCACATGATCATGAATAGAAAGAGGAAATGAGTACAATTTGCATTGTGCTGCTGGTTGGTCACCTCAACCCACCCTGTGAAAATGATGTTCGTATACCTAGCAGTGTCTGTCCATGGGGTTTCCTGAGGTAAGACGTAGCTTCACAAATCAGTTGAAGTGTTTCTGCACCACTCTCCCCTTTAGTACCTATTCAAGACATTTAATGAATATAATCTGAATTTATCAATGTTCTGCGTTAATATGTCTAAAGATTTATATGTGGAACTGTAGTAAAATGACAAATGGCCGACCTTTTCATTGTTCTCCGACTCAAAGTTAATTGATATTGCTAAGAATTCTTTAAGCATGTTAGCATCCACTACGAAAAACTGTGCATATGAATTAGAGCCACAAAACAGTTGTGGATAGGGACAGAGTGTAGGCACAGTTGACTGAACAAGGTCATGATATCCATCATGCTTCTTTCTGAAGCAGCTGGGTCGGATCTTAGCACCATATACTCTAAACAGTTAGTGCAAATTCAGGCCATTAGTCGGTGACAGTTCTTCATCCCACATGTTTACTAATCTGCCCACTTGTATTGTCACTTTGGCAAGTAATATGCAATTCTTTTCATACACATTATTTTTAGCTGAACAGAGGCTGCCTGGAGCTAATGGGTTGTGGACATCAACAGAACTGGGACCTGATATGACCCCTTAGTCAAAATAATGAAAGAAGTGTATTCTTTCATTAAAAAGAAATGCTTTTATTCATTAAGAAAAATATTCTTTTTTTCCTAGTATGTCTTTCTCATATTTAAATTATTTGTGCTGAGTAGAGTCTAGAAATTGAACTAAAAACATTTGTTGAATGAAAAGTAAAAGACAGACTGAATAGTCCATGAAGAATCTGAAACCATACCTGTGGGAGAGGGATAGGCGAGACTGCATGTATGTCATATGTGTGGTTGTGCAAGGTGCACACACAAATATACGTACTAGTATATGTGTGTAGGGCAGGGGGTGGGTTAAAACCAGGCTACAATTAGACTTTCTTATTCTTCTTTATAATATAGAACAGTGGAAACAGATTGTTTTCCCATTTCGACAATGAATATTAACAGAAGTTGTACATTACATTGTAAAAGTAATGCTAATACATTATAATCATTAAAATCATATATTAAACAACAACTGGGATAAGCATCGTGGTTAAGGCTCAAATGTTAGTTTACATCCTGCCTCTACCATCTATTTCCTATGGGACACCAGACAGATTATTCTTTTGACCCTCAGCTCCATATTTGTCTCAGAGAAGTAATAATAACAACAGCTATTTGTTGTTGTTTTTATGAGATTAAATGAGATGATTCATAGAAGGCACATAGCATAGTCCCAGAACATTATAAGGACACAGTAAATGTTAGACTAATTTTTTATGTGAGATTAGGCAAATTATCTGTGGTCTTCATTTCATTGTATGACTTGCCTCCTTCTCAGGTACCGAAGAAGGCCCGAGTACTTTTCAAATACTTGAACATCAGGAAGAGCATCAATATTAATATAGCTTTCCAGGAAATCTTTCTTAAATTAATTTTTAAAAATTCATTTTCCTGGGGATTACTTGGGTTTATAGTCAGGGTTGACTTATACATTAGGTACAGTAGGCTTAGTAATTATTCTAACTTATTTTAATCAGAAGAAAAATATAAACGTTTAGGTAAAAATATGTAATATTCACATAGTCATCTTTAAACTGATGTTGTAAATTAACATTCAAAGAATTTTATTTTATTTTTATGGATGAAGGGACTTAAGAAGAAAGAACTGCCAAAGGCCTTTGGAAGTTATAAGGCAGCCCTGCTTAAAATGTACAGGTAATAGAAATTTCCCCAGGAGACATAGTGAGTCAGTTGAAAAGCAAACAGTAGAGTTGCATTTATTATTTTTCTGCTAGATTGTTGGTAGAGGGATGAGGGGCGTGGTGGTGGCTAGGTGGAGTGGTGCACTTGTCTTGTTAGAGTGGTCCAGGCATGTTTTTCTCAGACTGATATTGACATATGTCAGCACAGTTACTTTCTCATGTGAAAGGACACAGCAGAAAGAAATATAGATGAATAAGGCCAAGGTCAGTAATGCAGATAATAGGGAAAGGGTAATTAATACAGAAACAACTTTTACTATTCTTCAGATATGAGGAATAGCACCTCATTTAAAATCATAGAAATAATTTTAAAAACCCACTGGAGAGCTGAAACATAAAGTCATAGAAATATGTGCGGCCACAGATATGACAATAGCCCCTTTGCTCAAGAGGAACTAGGCTATATTTAAAACATGCTGACATGTAAGTGCAAAGTCTTAACAAAAAGAACCTGAACTTGTTGCTAAGGCAAGCCCTGGGCTTAATCCTTTGGTGTAGTTATTTGAGCTCAGTATCTGATGTCTCATAGGATAATTTTGGACAAATCAGGACGTGTTATACTTAACCAAGAGTAAGGAGGAGTCTTTCCTTTCTTGAAGCTCAGTTTTGTGGTATTGTACAAAATTATATTTACAAATTTCTTTTCTTAATAGTTTGGAGCTACTTAACAAGTTGTGAAATACTAGAGATCTCCAAAATAAAAATGTACTAGTAAAACATAATTTTCCAAGAGCAGAGATTTAGAAATCACTGACTTTCACTATACATGCCCAAAATGCACATTTTCTATAGCATGAATCATCTAAACAATCTTAAGAATACAATTTTGAATATACTGTATCATACTAATTCGGTGAATCTTATAGCCTGTAATAAACAATTTAACCCACAGTGTAGATAACACTGTATTAGGCACTGCAAATTTTGATCAGCCCTGCTGACTACAGTATAGATGAAGGAGCTACAAATTATTCTAGAAAATCCTTTCAATTTTCTTAACCTCAGTTTCCTTATCTGTGTACTGAAGGTAGTTATTCCTATTTTAAACATTTATTGTGAGGCTGAAGTCAGACAATGCCTATAAAAGTACTTTAGAAACTGCAAGGAATTATGAAAATATAGGACATGGTTATTACTATCCTTCAGGCTCAGTTTTGATAACATGGAAATTAATTGTGATTATTTCATAAGAGTAGTAGAAAATGTGAGGCTAATTTGTGGGCTTATATTATCTGTATGTGTAATTTGACTTAGTTCTGGGCCATGATATTTCTCATAGGACTAATGAAAGCAAACACATTTAACTAGCAACAAACTCAGTTATCCTTTGCTGCCTACTTAGCCATTCTGCAAAGTGATTTGTTTTGCTCTTTGCAAATGTGCTAGTTTATAGAGTCTCCACTGAAATTAATTATCAATGAAAATAATAAATGGGCAACGACAACAAATTTATGCAGAATATTTGGCTTCAGTAGTTAATTCAAGCCAATTTGATTTTAATGTTTTCCTTTGAGGCCATGATTATAAGATCTTTATACCTAAGTATGTCCCCAAAGTTAATAACCAGATGTCTAATTTTGCAGTATTAGAACCGAAATTACTTACTAGATTAGTTTTATGAATTTGTGACTGACAAAGGCAAAACTAAGAGGACTTTGGAAACCTCTTTGAAGCTCCAGATCTTACCTGTATTTTTTACTTTCTGTCTTTCCACTAGCAATTATTGAGTACTAATATATTCTGATTACTACTATGTATATCATTTCATGTAATCTTCATAAAGATTCCATTTTAGAAACTAAGGAAACCATAAACTTCAGAGAACGTAAAAATCTTTCCAAGATGACACAGCTGTAAGTGATGGCATCTCCTCATATTCTTTCTGTCTTTTTAATCAATACTTGATTTCAGGAAAGAATTGACAAACTGATTCACAATAAGGCTATAGGACATAGATGACTCATAAGAGTTAAATTCATACCTAACGCGAGGAGGTGTATATTTTACCACTGGAAAAGACTCTTCGTAGTCTATGGAGGGAAAATTATTTGGAAACTATGTCAAATGCTTGAAACTCCTCCTAAAATTTCAGACATTGGGACACAAGTAGTATCAATAATCTGAAATCATATTACATAAGTGATCCTCCCCAATTAAATAAGTGGCACCAACAACTGTAACTGTGACAGAAGGACTAGTGCTTTACTACTTTCATGTAAAGTGTGTATTTAGGTTTGTAACAGCTTCTCCTGGCCTTTGTTTACATAAAGTCACCTGCAATGAGGTTGCTGTTCAAGTTGGCACTCGCAGTGTATGCAGAATATTTACCCTGCTCTTCCTCCAAAAATCACAACAAAGATAGATGATATATTGTATATGTATTTAAAAGACATGGCTACAACCAAAAGCAAGATAAACATCTTGAAAGGCCCAAAGCAGAATAAAACCACTAGCAGTATGTGTGGCTTAATTCACAGGCCTTCTGAGTTCTAGGGCAGGACACAAGCAGAAATGGTCATGTATTCAGCTCCTAAGGAGCAGAGTGGGTGGAAGAACAGAGCCAGGTTCAGTGTGTGAAATAGGAAACCAGGTCAGGGCACCTATGGTCTCAGGCAAATATCAAATTGTTACCGAGAGGGTTGGGAGAAAGCACAAATAGTTGCTCCACCAAAGCTGGGCCAAGTCCCAACTAGCTTAATGATATTTCCATAATATCCTTGCATTATGAGAGGTTGGTTGCCAATAAAAGAGCAAGGCAGGTAAAGACAACTGTAAAACAGCCACATGTGGAGAGGTGAGAAAGGAGAGATTAAACACAAATAAACAAACACAGAAACCAGGAACAGCACATAGAAGAAAGCAAAGCATACAAAGAGAAAAAATTAATGATGAAAGGTAGTCCTCAAACAGGTGTTAATCTGGTAACATAATTATATTTGAGTAATTTGACAAAGACTTCATATGTATATTTAAAATCCTAAAATGCATAAAAGAAGGAAAGAACAAATGATTGCAATATGAAAAAGATGGTTAAGAGATAAAGAACATGTGGTGATAAAAAAAAAAGTACTGAGGAGAAATCTTGGGGCGGGGGGGGAAATGTAGCCCTTGAAATTATACAACAATAACCAAAAAAGCTGAGTAAACTGGATAAACATAAGGTTGGAAGAACTTAAGAGAAAATTAATGAATTAGAAAAGAATACTGTGGATTTGTTATAGAACATATTAAAGAAAGATAAAGAAGAGAAATTATACCATTAAATTTATAATAGACTTGGAGAATGGCCTGACTTAAAATCCACCCCGCCCCCCTAAAATTTTTGGAAGAGTGAAAATGACCATATTTAAAGAGATCATAACTTAGAAATATCTAGATTAAAGTACTGAGTCCTCATTTAGGAAATATAGATACAAAGCTAAGCAATTTTGTACAACTGTGAAATATTAAAGTTAAAGAGAAAATTTTAGAACTTCCCCAGGAGAAAAGCAAATTATCTGATAATTAGAATGAAAGTAAGCATTGAGAAGCAATAGAGGTCAGAAGTCAATGGAGTAATAGCTTCAAAGTACGGGGGATTAGACACCAAATTACAATTACAGTAGGTCCTCAGGTTATGTCGGAGATCCGTTCCTACAGCGACGTAAGGCAATTTTCGCTGTAAGTCGGAACCCATGTACATAAACACCTACGTCACTCACATGGAGCACATACACAGCAGTAATGAAGTGAAACAGTAAAAAAAATTTAAAAGAAAGATAACAATTCCTGACCTTTACTTGTGGTAAATAAATAATAAAAAACATAAAGCACATATGTACATACCTCGAAATGACGAAACTTTTTTTTTTTTTTTTATAAATACTGTAAATGGGAGATGGCGACGTAACCAGGAAACAACGTACGTGGAGCCTGAGACTGCCTTATATACAACCTAAACTTTCATTCAAAAGTACTTCAAGATGGCGGCATAGGTAAACACCGGAGACTGCTGCCGCAAACAACCACTTCAAAAATACAACTAAAAGATGGAATGGACATCACCCAGAACCACAGGAAGGCTGGCTGAGGAGAGACTCTTCAACTAGAAGGAAA
>NW_005369782.1:1796613-1815164 GCF_000412655.1 Myotis brandtii | reverse complement strand
GGGAGTTATGGGGGGGGGAAAAAGAGGAACAAATGTAACCTGAACAATAAAGATTTAATTAAAAAAAAATTAGCATGCTAGGAAAACAGAATGTAGTCTCAATTGCTCTCACTCCAACATTACTCCTGGTCCACACTTGTCTCCTTTGCTGGTGCCCTTGTCAATTTTCCCAGTCTCGATGGAGTCCAAATTGAACCCCAGGGCCTGCACATACTATTGACTGTGACCTATTTATACCTTCACTTCCAAACTTGGATGGAGCACTACTCTGTTTGATTACACATCTTGTTGTGAGTGGGTTCCTCATTATCTGAACCTTGACCAATGGGAAATGGGAGATGAGAGAAAGTAGGGCACATACATATCTCTTTATCTTTCCCTTTCATAGACTGCTCCAAAGTATGTTTGCTCCTTATAAACTTTCCAGAGAAGTCTTATATACTGAGTGAAAACACTGCTGAGTGACTTACCTTGTCTCTTTATAACGTGTACTGCTTAGCACTGTTTCTTATTGCATCATTTGCATCTTTCTTTGTCTTAATTTCTTCATGTTCACTGCCTTGGACTTTCACCTACTAATAAAGCATAAGTACTTTAATCCCTTTTCAGACTTCATTTACTAGAATCCTGGAACAAAGACAAATAATTAATACCTGTGAAAATATTCTGTGGAGACCACAGGGCAATCAATAAGAAACTTCCAAGGTGAAATAAGAAGATACTGTATTCTATTCCAGTGGACCCTTCATTTTGGATCATGTGCTTAAGAAAGATGATGCACAATCAATGCTTAATGAGCCACAAGATAATATCTTTTTTCTGCTTCCTTTATTAGTGGACGTTATTTGACTTTTTTTTTTATCTGCAATTACATTTTTTGTCCATCTTTAACAATTACCTTTATTTTCTCAGCTTTTAAGTTTAGGGGAATAAAAGTGGCATATATAATTTCTATATTTAGAAAAAACTTTAAACATACAATAATTGGTCAATGACCACCAATAATTTTGATCATTTTAAAGCAACACACACACACACACACACACACACACACACATAAAATAACAATCTACAAGCAAAGCATATGATTTATTACAAAATTTTCTGGTATTCTACTGGCTATGTGTGATATGTGTGAAGTATGCAAACAGACATTCTGTTACATCATTTGTGTATAAAATATACTAATAATGACATAAATTACATAATTCTATCACAACATTCATTTAAAATACTACTTTCTAAGGATACAGCATTCTTCCTTCCTTCCAAAAATTTGTAATTTAAAAGTCCTGATTATAAAAACATACTAAATATAAGATGCAAGAATTTTTTATCACATTCCTATCACTTATCAATGTGCTATTAGTATTACGCTCTCACACCATTTTCTCAGTTTCACTAGATATATTTCAAGTGCTCAGTAGTCACATGTAGCCAGTGGCACGTGCTTCCAATCAAAAGTTGAGTTTACTAGCAACCAGATGTGTTATATAACACAGACACAGTGATCCAGTATTTGATAATAACACAAAGTATGGAATTACAATGCAAATCTTACTATTCTTATTTACATGTACTAGTTTTAGAGCTTAAACTAATTGTGTGTTTCTTTAACCATTATTGTAACCTGACATTATTCTACATCCAATGAGATTCATCTTTTAAATATCCAATAATATATAATATCTTGACATAGGAGTGGAAAGTGGATCTTTTAGTTGAATTTATTGGAGTGATGTTGGTTAATAAAGCCATACAGATTTCAAGTGTACAACTCTATAGCACATCATCTTCACACTGCATCTGTGCTCACCACCCAAAGTCAAGTCTCTTTCCGCCACCATTTATCCCCCCTTTGCCCTCTTCCACCTCCCCCCAACCCTCTTCCCTCTGGCAATCACCATACTTTTGTCTGTGTTTTTGTTTTGCTCTTTTCTGTTTTTTAATTTTTTGCTAAATCCCTTCACCATTATTTATTGTTTTTCTTAATAAAATGGAGTAAGAGTCTCATATGAAGTGGATCAATGTAAGGTTAGTCACTGAGGTCCCTCTGCTCCCAGCTGCCAAACCAGCATAGATTTTGATTCAGCCATTTGATGATTGAAGGTCTCATTTTCTGCCAGTTGCAGAAGCCACTCCACTTTATGTACTTAGACCAGTGCTTTCTAATAGACATTTTATTGGTGATGGATATGTTCTGTGTTGTTCAATACAGGAGCCACTGGCTACATATGAGTACTGAGCACTTGAAATATGTCTAGTGAAATTGAGAAATAAAAATTTTAATTCAAGTGTAAATAGCCACATTTAGCAATAATATCATACTGAGTTGCACAGCTTAAACTGTCAGAAGTGATACTTTTGTAACCTAAAAAACACATCTAGTCCAAGACCAAATCAGAAGAGAGCCTGTCTCCTGCTATTTCTAGCTTACAACATGCCTTAAACTACAACTGAATGATGAGAAAAATCCCAGATAGGTGGGAAAAAGTGATGTGATAAAGCTCTATAAGCGTGACCCTTAGACTAAAATAAAATTATTTATTAGACATTTTCTCTATCAAAAGTTGCTGAAAATTAATGTGTGGAGTACCTGTAATTTATTACTGTGCTTTGGTAAATACAGCTTTTTAAGATATCTTGTTCACTAAACTCTCTACTACACAAATTAAAATAATACAACCAACTAATCAAAACCTCCTAATCAATAGTTAATTATTTGTATTTCTCAACAATAGTGTTAGAAAATCATGTTTTAGGAAAGTCTTATATGGAACCTCCTTCCTTTTCCTTTTGAGCAAGGATCCTTTATAAATGCTATTATGGTATCATGCTCATTTCACTCAATTCACTTTTCTCTTCATAATTATACATTCACTACTGTTATTATTTTATTAAAATCTGTCTCTTCTACCAGGGTCTAGGCTCTATATAACTAGAAGCATGACTCTTTTGCTCACAGAGTCTTACATTTAATACATGCTCAATAAAATATTGAATGTGAGAGCAAAGCTTATTCACACTGGGTGGGAGTAAAATTCAATATATCCTGCCTTCCAGTAGGTAAAATACTCTGCATGTCCACCAACACTTTTTTTTCTCAGTAATATGCATAGTCAGTTCACTGTATTCTCATTTGTACCACTTTCCCTTTTACTTGAAATAGTGGGTAAACCTCTTCAAATCCACTGGTAATTAATGAGAAACTTAAGGAATATAAACTAGGTTAATTTAAAGGTTTAAAAATAAGTAGTAGAACTTGGAAAACTGAATGACTACTAATTTACAAAAATTGGCCAAATAATTAGCTTCAGAACTTTGAAGTTTAGTAATCATTTGTTGGTGCTGTAATTCTTATGACCTTAATCTACCCACTCATGCTAGAAAGGACCACAGACAAGGGTAATATTTTGTGAACTTTCCCTTCACCCATTTATATTTCCTTCTTTTATCCTATTACATAGTGTTTTGAAATATTTTATCTATTGAAAGCACACCCCCTACTGGGGATGTGCCCGCAACCAAGGTACATGCCCCCGACTGGAATCGAACCTGGGACCTTTCAGTCCGCAGGCCGACGCTCCATCCATTGAGCCAAACCAGTTAGGGCTATTGAAATATTTTAAAGTATGAATACAGTTCTTTCCAAATGAGAAAGTTTCTAAAATCTGTTGGAGTGACTTACCATCTATATATATTTTCATGGCCAAAGTTTCTCACTTCTTTTCTTCTTTTTTGTAATATTTTTTCTAATCCTCTCAGTAGCTGACTATGCCAAATTATACTTCAAATCAATAAAATCAATATTAGCTAAGAGTACTCATATTTCAGGGCCATAATTTTACAAATCTTTAAAAATGAGGCAAAACTACATTGATTTCAAGCGCTGGTTGCTTGTAATCTCTTGAAATAAGCATTGTTGCAATCTATATTCACATACTTCTCAACTGTCTCAAAGGCATTCTTCAATAAACCTTTTGTGAGTGCCTACTCTGCCAACCCCTGTGTTGTTCACATGGGATAAAGAGAATACAGGAAACAGTGCTTCCTTGTGCATAACATAGTAAGAAATATGGTATAGACTGTTAGGAGCCAACTCAGTATTAATTTTGACTTTATTTGATAGTAATTGGACAATAAATTTTTTGGACAATAAAGTTGGACAATAAATTACCTAGAAAAAAAGACCATATTCCCATCCTTACCTCTAGGTAGGTGTGGTCATGTCATATTTATTTATTTATTTATTTATTTATTTATTTATTGTCAATGACATGTATGCAAAAACACACACACACAAACTTGTAGGACTATCTGGAATGCTCTGTAAAGAGAATTGGGAGCTGTGTCCTTTACCATGACCATTATCTTTCTTGCTTCAACCTGAAAAAAACTGCAACCTGAAAAACAGGCATAATCAATAGAGCTCCAGCTGGCTTCTTGGACCACCATGTGCCTTGAGGATGGAAGCTACACTGAGGAAGTCAGAATAAAAAGATGAAGGAAGCTTGATGCTTCACTGGAGATTTTTGAAGTTACCACATAACCATAAACTTTTGTCTTGAGAAACATTTTTTGTTTAATTCTATGCTTATTAAGTTGTCTTAGGCATGTAAATTAAGATAGAATTAACAGGTATATGATAGCAAATAGTAGCTATGTAGTTGCTTTTATAAAATATATTTTTATTGATTTCAGAGAAGAAGGGAGAGGGGGAGAAAGAGAGAAACATCAATGATGAGAGAGAATCATTCATTGGCTACCTCCTGTATGCCTCACATTGGGGACCAAGCCTGGTTCATAGGTTGACAACCACTGAGCTGACACCCAGGCGCTGTGTATTTTTTTATAGCTGTGTAAACAAAACATTGGGGAGAGAGTGATTATATCAGCTTGGTGAGGTCAGAGTGGCTATTCAGAAGTACTGTCATTTGAATTAAGTCTTGAAGGCCAAGTGGGAGTTAACCAGGTAGAGAAGATAAGAAAATGCATTACAAATAGAGAAAAGCCCACAGGGTAAAACACACAGAGTGCTGTTTGTTTTAATACCTGTTAGTAGGTTAGTAATGGTTTACATAGCTAAATTAAGTGATAAAACCATCAAAGACCACGCACATTAAGGAGTTTTATCTGTAGGTTATGAAAAGTTTTAAATCAGAAGAGTGATGTGGTCAGCTTGGGACTTAGGAAGATGGATTAGAGGTATGTTAAGGCAAAGACTGGGATAATAGTTCAAAATAGTTAGAAAACTAGTTAGGGTAAAATATTAGGGCAGTAAATCAGGGGATAGTCTAACATATAACTTAATATATTAGCCATAGAAATGGAGAGGGGTTGAAATAACAATATCAATCAATAAATCAATTGCTTTGGAGGTTGTCAGGTTTAAAACATCAAGGAATGAATTTCAATATTCAGCCTTTTTATTTTTATATACTATCAATAAGAATTAGAAAATAAAACGTAAATGTTACTATTTATAACAGCATAAAATAACATAAAATATTACAAAATACTCTAATAAAAGATATATAAGATTCTTATACTGAAAAATAACCAAAGTTTATTGACAGAAATTAAAGACATAAAGAAATGGGATATAGCATATTCATAGTTTGAAGAGGCTATTGAAAAAAATGTCAGTTTTCCCTGGGTTAACTAATGGATTCACTACAGTTGTAATATAAATCTCAATACTTTTTAAAAATGTATAAATGATTATAAAATTATCCAATATAATTTTGAATAAAGATTTATACTATTGATATCATGATTTATTATAAATCAACAATAATTAGGTCATCAAGGTATTCACATAAAGTGGAAAAAATAAACCAGAGTAGAAATAAAACAGGACAAAGACTATAAAAACAGACCCATATATATTGATACATGTTTACCACAAATGAGATAACGCAGTATAGTGGAGGAAATAATAGGCTGTTCAAAAATGGTGCTAGGTTAGATAGTCATATGAAAAAAAATTAATCTTGGTCCCTACCCTTATACCACATAAAAAGATGAAAGGTAAAAAAAACAAAAAACCTTCTGGAAGATACTATAGGAAAATAACTTCATGAACTTGAAGTAGTGAAATATTTCTTTAAACTAGTACAAAGAATTAACTATAAAAATAAAAACTGATGAATTGGGTTACATTACAATTGAGAACTACATTCATCAAAAGAGTATAGAGAAAGCCACAGAGAGGGGAAATATATTTACAATATAAAATACATATGGTCTACAAAGGACTCATATAAAAAATATATAAATAATTTTACAAATGATAAAAAGGAAGAAAACTCAAAAGACATAAGTAATCACATTCCAGAAGTGTTCAATTAACTTATAAAAATACTAGAGGCCTGGTGCATGAATCTGTGCATGGGAGGGGAATTTGTGCCGAGGGGGAGGGGCCATGGGCAGTTGGCCGGCTGGCCCTGCCCCCTGGTCAAACTCTCAGTTGAACTCCTGGTCAAGGGGACAATTTGCATATTAGCCTTTTATTATATAAGATTCTAATTTAATTAGTTACTATGAAAATGCAAACTGAAATCCAAATTTGTCATTGCACATCAATTAAAATGACTAAAGTTAAAAAAAAGATAATACTGAGTGTTGTCAAGAATATGGAACAATGGAAACTCAAACACTGCTATTGGGAGTATAAACGGATAGTATAATTTTAGAAAATGTCAGTATCTAATAAGTTGAACTTATGCTTATCCTATGATCTGGAAATTCCAGATATATGTATATTCTCAATCAAACTATGTACAAATGTGCATCAATAAAACAGGTTCAAGAATTTTCACAACAATATTTCTGTAGGAGCCCCAAACTAGAAATAAACTAGATATTTAAGTGGAATAGGTTAAAAAAAAAGTGCCATTTAATGAAATAGAATAAATCAGTAAGAATGAATACGTTATTGCTACACAACATAAGTGACATTTATAAACATAATGTTGAGGCAAAAAGTCAGAAAAAATACACTTTGTCTGACTGTATTTACACTCATTTGAAAAACAGCCTAAATGAATCTATGCTGTAAGAAATCAGAATAGGTCTTACATCTGGGGCAAAACAGTGACTGGTAATATGCTGTTTTTGATTTGTGGTCTGGTTAAATAAGTATGTTCACATTCACATTGTGAAAATTCTTTGAACTTTGCACTTATGGTCTTTATTAAAGAAAAAATAATTCCGCTTTATTTGAGGTCTCTGAAATAAATGTTTCTCTGAGGTAAAACTCACATGGTAACAAAAGTAAAATGTAACAAAAACATAAACAACTTAAGCATGAATATGGGACAAATAATTTTAAATTGCTTTGGATTCTTAGGTACATTATTGTCTGTTTCCCCTTAAATTCGTTAGACTCAGGAGTGCCACATTATTGAACACTGTAGTGATACTGTTTTATTTCTTTCTCCACATAAACATAAAAAACTATTTAATATAAAAATATTGAATATTGCAATGGCTGTTCCAATGTGCAAGGGATTAGTTTTCCACTCATAATCATGTCCTTAACTTAAGAAATAAGGTAGGGGGAATAATCTAAGTACAGATTCTCTTAAATTGAGTCATACAGTTCTTGAAACCAAGTATTTGAGTAAAAACAACATTGAAGATCTTGTGTGTATGCTGCATTGGCCACATTTTATGTTAAAATACTTAGGATGTTAAATATAAACCTTTCTAGGAGTATTAAATTCTAAATCTTCTTAGAGCCCTGGTGGGTAACACTTCTCCTATTCATGTCCTTCTTAATGGAATTGCCTATTATTAGTGCTTTTATTTCTTTGGTTCACAAGTACTCTTATTGAACATTAAGTCACCAAAATAAGATTCTTAATCAATACATGAAAGGGGGTAGTGTGGGGGGAGAAGTTAATTATTTCCTGCACAAAACATAGAAAAAAGTTTCCTCCCAGCTATTACAATACTGAGATTTATGAATCTTTGATTAAATCTGTACGAATAGACACACACTCAGATCCTACCAGATGACACCCTTGTAGAAAATAACTATAAAACCAGACCATACAAAAAGCAATTCTCTGAAGGCATAACTATCTAAAGTGCATAGAAGCAAATGCACTGTGCTGAGGAGTGCATGCTGTTAGGGAAGCTGGAGGTTTCACTTCAGTTTTTCTCCCTGTGGCTGTTAGTCTGGTCAAGTGCCGTCCATGTGGTGAGCAGGGCTGTAGCAGGGCACACACGGAAACACCGATAATCGTGGTGGTGGGGGAATCAGAATCTGAAGCTTTGAAATTGTGAATGCCTTGCAGAGTAGGGGAATCCCAGAAAAGAATGAGTCAAACAATAAACTCCTAAGTTCTGCCTAACCCATTCCTTTGACCCCGGAACTATGCATGTGTGGGACAGAGGCTAAGCAGTTGCACTAAATAATAATAATATCTAAACAGAAGGGAGTAACTGCTCAAGAAACAGAGCAGGCAGTTAAAGCCAGGTCAATAAAACTGGGGTAAGAAAAAGTGGGTTAATAATTATAATAAATAACATAATAATTAATAAATAATAATACAAGAATAAACTGTATTCGGTGAACTCACAACTGTAAACCTACTTTTGTCCCCTGTATTATTTACAAACTAAAAGAAAGGAAACAACATATCAGTAAAAAAAAATTCAAAATCTTTAAAATTTAACATTGACAATGAACATTATCCAACATGAACAAAACCAAAAAATAAATAAATAAATAAAAACAACCTCAAGGGGAAAAAAAAAGTTGGATCAAAGCCAGCCTCAAAAATGAAACAAGATGTTGGAACTCAAAGATTTTAAAATAACTTTTATAACTATCGTTAATAAACCCTAAACTAAGCAAGTTTACAATGAATCAAAATATCTGAAATGAAAATGTTAGCACTAAATAATATATTTTCTGAAATAAATTTTAAAAATTTTTGGTTGGACATATCAGCCAAATGAATATGCCAGATGAAAGAGAAAATTAACTTGAAAAAAATAATGGAAATTACACAAATGAGTCTAAAAGAGCTTGTTTCAGAAGTCAACAAACTATGGCAAATGGGCCAAAATAGCCTACAAGCTAAAAATGTTTTTTACATTTTCCAAGTATTGTTTAAGAAAAAAAGAAAAAGCACCCATGTTCATAGTAGCATTATTCACAATAGCCAAAAGTGGAAGCAACCCAAGTGTCCATGAATGAACAAATGAATGAATAAAAAATATGTGATACACACATTCATTGAAATATTATTCAACCTTAAAAAGAAAGAAAATTCTGATACATGCTACAGCATGGATGAAATTTGAGGACATCATGCTAAGTGAAAAGACAAATACTGTATGGTTTCACTTAAATGAGTTACCTAGTGTAGTGAAATTTATAGAGACAAAAAGTAGAGTGGTGGTTCCTAGGAGCTAAGAGAAGGGGGAATATATGCATTTTGAAGTGGCTGCATTTATTTTTTTTATACAATTCTCAGGTTCTAAAATAATAAACAATATATTTTTTTAAATCCTCACCAGAGGACATACTTAGAGAGAGGAAGGGAGGGAGAGAGAGAGAGAAAGAAAAATAGATGTGAGAGAGAATCATTGATCTGATCGGTTGCCTTCCTCTTGCCCCAACCAGGGATCAAACCCTCAACCCAGGTATGCGCCCTGACTGGGCATTGAACCTGCAAACTTTTGGTGCATAAGACAAGGCTCAATCATATGAGCCACTGTGGCGGGGCTGAATTAATTTTCTTTTGTAGTCATAACAAATTACCGCAAACTTCGTGGTTTTAAACAACACAAATTTATTATCTTGGAATTCTCTGTTGGTCAGAAATACGGCACAGGGCTGAATAAACTAAACTGAAGGCAACAAGGCACATTTTTTTCCCCTGAAATCTCAAGAAGAGAATCTCTTTCCTGATCATTTGGGTTGGTAGTAGAAATCAGTTCCTTGAGGTTGTAAGATTGAGGTCCCTGTTTTCGTTCTGACTGCAAACTGAGGGCTGTTCCCAGAAATAGATGCTACCAGCTTTTGGTTTCTTTCCTGAATCGTCAAATCCAACAATAGTGAGTTAAGTCTTTCTCATGTTGCATCTCTATAAACCTTTCACCATGGTTACATCTCTCTTTGGTCACATTTGAGAAAGGTTCCCTGCTTTAAAGAATTTATGAGATTAGAATAGGCCTACCCAAATAATCCAGGATGATCACCCAGTTTCAATGTTATTATTTTATTTTATTTATTTTTTGTCATACAAGGTAACATTCACAGTTTCTGAAGATTAAGAAATGGATGTCTTTGGGGAACATTTTTCTGCCTACTGCACCAACAATTTCAATGATTATATTAATCATGAATGACCAGAACATTCCACTTAAAAGATAGCGATATTTAAATAAATATAAGACCCAACTATATACTGACTTCAGGCGACAGTATGAAGCAAAAATTTACATAATTAATAATAGACAGTTACACAATCTACATTGGAGATTTAAAAACCCATCTCTCTCAGCATTTGGTAGAACTAAGAGAAAAAATCAATATAGACATAGAAGATCTGAACAGTACTATTAACTATCTTGACTTGATTTATATTTAATAGTTCAAACAACTGCAGAATACGCATTATTTTCAAATGTAATGACAGACCATACTCTGGGCTATAAAACAGTCTTAATAAATTTTAAAAACATTTGTACAGATTATTTTTAACAAAAAGTAATAAAGAGAAAAGTGAAGAAAGCAATGGCACATGGGTCATCAGCAGAAGAGCTACCACTGTCTCCTTTTCAATTACAGTAGAGTTTTTGTTTGTTTGTTTATTTGCTTCCACAAGAAGCAGTGTACCTTTTTAGCAACAAGAACACTATAGTGAAGAAAGCCAAAAGTGGAATACAGGGGGTGGGGGTGGGGGAAACAAAGTATCTAACAAGAAACTGAGTAATTTTGAATACAAAGATTTACTTCTCTATGTCAGACACTAGAGGCCCAGTGCATAAATTAGTGCACAGGTGGAGTCTGGCCAGCCTGCCCCAATGGGGCCGATGGGGGCAGGGCAGGCTGGGGGCAGGGCCGGTGCGGGGGGCCTGGGTGATTGGCCGACTGGCCCCACCTTGATTGGGGGGGCAATCAGGGGTGGGACTGGTCATGGGGAGGGGCTGCAGGAGGTTGGGGGGGCCGATCAGGGCCCCGATTGGGCCAGTTGGTCGCCCCAGTGTGCGTCAGAGCGACTGGTCTATCTGGTGTTCCAGTCACTTGGCTTTTATATATATAGATTGAAACCAGTACACACTTTAATGTTTTCTAAATGCTTATTTTTTTTTAAGGAGAATGTCTCAGATTTTTTTGTCTTTTTTACTATAATCACCCAAATAACTCTGCCTTTTTAAGGACTATCCCAATTAGGACCCCTCTTCATCTTTAAATTATTAGAAAAAGCACCCAAAAACCATTCAAAAATATTAAATTAAGACCTCTGTATTCCCATTACTTTTGCGGTCACTTGAAAAGTTTATTTCCACTAAAAAATTGAAATGTATATATTTCTCAGTAATGAAACATCACATTGAAAACCAGTAGCCTAAAATAAGGTAATCTAGGTAAGAATATTTTGTGAAAATAAAATGATTATATATCCTATTGACATAATAGCAAAATGCCATGTGAGACCTTCATTTTATAAATTCAATTCTAATACTGGCTTTTCTGGGATTTTAACCCAATATAATGAAGAACTAATAATTTCCCCTAAACATGAAAGCAAACATTGCATTTCTGAAGACACATATATACTTTAGTAGTATAATTTAATTATGAGTAAATAGTAATTTAATATTCTATTTATGAAATACAGTCCTTCAGTGTTCAGGCTAGGATTCTCTTCCTCCAGAAATCCTTCTTAACGTAACCCACTGTGATGGTTAATTTTATGTGTCAACTTGAATGGGCCACGGAGTACCCAGACTTTTGGTCAGACATTGTTCTGGGCGTGTCTGTGAGGGTGATTCTAGATGAGATTAACATTTTAGTGAGAAGAGCAGAGTTGTTCAGAATGTGGATGGGCCTCAGTCAATCAATTAAAGACCTGAATAGATCAAAAGTGCTGGGTAAGAAGAAACTTCTTTAGCTTCATTGATTGAGTTGAGACATTGGTCTTCTCCCCTTGGACTGGAACTACACCATTGGCAAACCTGGGTTCCAGCTTGCCAACTTGCAGATCTTTGGACTTCAGCCTCCGTAACAATTTGAGCCAATTCATTATTCTCTCTGTCTCGCTGTCTCTCTCTCCTATTGGTTCTGTTTCTTTGGAGAACCCTGACTAATAAACTCACTATTTCCAGATAGATGCACTATGAATTTATGCCCTTTTCGATGTAGGTTATGTCACTCTACATTACAACTGTATTTCAGTTCTAAGTTCGGAGAAAGCTGGAATAAGGCCTTTCTTTGATATCCTCTATCTATAGTCTTTAATGTGGTTCATGACCAAGTACACAGTAAATAATATTTGATGAATAAATGAAAGAAAAAATCAAGTTTCCAATCAGAGACATATCTAGATTACTTTCATTATGTAATACATTTATTTATGTATTTTAGCTAATTGGTCCATAGATAAGTTAAACCCAGGTAGACATTACCGAGTTTGATTCTTAAGTCATTTAATCCTTCAGTCTATCTAAACAGCAATTTCTTGTTTTGTTTGCCTATTCAGCTTATAAATTTCTGAAGGGAAATGGCTTTTTAATACATATTACTTCTGAAAAAACTAAATATTCCAATGGATTTGGGCATTTCTATTTTCAGTTTGGTATTAAAACAACCAAGGCCTGAATATGGAAAATGGCCATCACATGGGAGGGAAATGCTCTTCTTTCCTTTCGCCTCAGCCAATTGTTCAAAGGGAGACAATCATATCCCATAACATTAAATACAGAAATGGCTATAGGTAAATAATGCACAGGGTTGAAAATTTCTGATCTTTAAAATAATTCCAATTAGATCTCTTTCACAATTGTATTCACTGCCCTAGTGGAAATAATGAAACTTAAGTTAGGAAATGTTTTGCATGTAGACATGCATCAAGATTTTTACTTTTGTTGGGGCATGTGTATTAAGAATAGAATGAACCCTAGCTGGTTTGGCTCATTGGATAGTGTCAGACTATGGACCAAAGGGTCCCAGGTTCTATTCTGGCCAAGGGGCATGTACCTTGGTTGTAGGCTCCACCCTGGCCTGGGCCCTGATCGGGGCTCCTGCAGGATGCAACCAATCAATGTGTTTCTCTCATATCAATGTGTCTCTCTGTCTTTTCCTGTCTCTTCCACTCTCTCTAAAAATCAGTGAAAAAAATATCCTCGGGTGAGGATTAACCAATGAATGAATGAATGAACGAATGAATAAATATCACCTAAATAATAAGTAAAATAAAAAAGAATAGAATGAAAAATTTTTAAAATAGGTCAACAATGGTTACAATTACTCTGTTTTCATCTTGTAAAAATTTTTTTTAAACAACACTTCAAGCCAAAGTCAAGGTTTTGTACACATCAATAGAAAATACAAACAAGAAATAGAAAGAATACAGAGACTACTATTGATGCCTCTTTTCACAAAAGGAGCTATCTTCTTTGGTATTGGCTTTAAAAAGTGGCATTTTCCCCCTCCCCTTCAATAAAGATGCCAATAATTCATTGTGTGTGAACTGAAGCTGCAAGGAATTATTGAAAAAGACCTAAAAAAAAAGCATTATACCAAAAGAGAGAACACATTTCAAGTCAGACTTATCTACGCTCTTGGATTTAGGCGCACGCATCTTCTACTGTGTGCTGAATGAGTGAGAGTGAATACAGTTCTGCATTGATGGCACCTTGCACCCAACGACATCGCGAAAATCCTTTTTCTATAGAAATGGCTCAGTGTTCCGTTCCTTTTATTCTCTGCATTGTTGTAGCATAAATACCTGGCTTAAACTAGGACACAATGCCATTTTAGGAAGCCTCTGGAGAGTCATGCATTTGTGTACATGTTATAGCAAGGGGAACAACTGGCACCCATCATGTTAGCATACTACTGCATGTAAACAATGACATATTCCTGTCAAAAGATGATATTTCTGATTCTAAATTTTAAACTAAAGTTGTATGAAACAAGCTGTCCTTTTTTCCTGGACTAGTACAGTGTCTCTAATTTGCATATAAAAGTGTCATTGAGGCATTTAAAAAAAAACTTTCTTATGTAATAATTTTTTTTTAAAAAAGCACCATATTCACAATTAGTAGTTTTTTTTTAAAAAAAAACTTCCTTCATTGTCTATTTTAAATAGAGAATTTTATAGTCAGCTTTCTTCACTTAATACAGTGTCATAACAGTTTACTTTGCTGTTACATGCTGTTCTTAATATCCTATTGTAAATATGAGCATAATCACATAGCCACTCCAGCTATTTACGTTTTTCTTTTTATAAAACACACTGTCTAAGGCTATTTATGTGTGTAAGTTTTCATAATTTAAGTAAGACAAATTCTTAGAAATAGAATGCTCTTTTAGTGACCTACTTTCCTGAATGTAAGAAACTGATTGTATATCCCAATTAATTCACTTCCTTTCCAGAATAGGTAAGTAAGGATGCAAGTCTTTCACACAATTATCAGACTTGGGGTCAGTAGGCCCAGGTCTCAATTCTATCTGCAATACCTGTATGATCTTTGGGAAGTGACTTATCTTCTATAGTTCTTAGTTTTCTTATCTTAAAATGGGAACAGTGACTTCTGGTTTCTGATCCATCATGTAAGGAGCTTAGAAGTTGCCACCCCATCCTAACAACAGGTAAAAAGCTAAAGAAATTGAAAAATGAAAACTCTTCTTAGATCTGTGAGAAAAGTGATGTCACAGGGCAAATGGAGAGTGCCAAGAGGGTACGGAGAACCACCGTTTACCTGAGCAGAAACCCATGGCACCATGGGAACCAGTGCTGGGTAGGAACATCTGAACTCTCACCGAGGAAATCTGGCTTCTCAGTGTGGGTAAGACTGAGAGTTAAAAACTCCAAGGAGAACTTGCCATCGTGGGGGAGGTGTACATTTTTGTGATTTTACCTCCAGGTCCATCCAGAAAAATCCCCTCCAGCGAGGTAGAAAGGAATAATTTTGAAATATACCAGAGCATTCTGTTCTCAACAATTCATACCTACAGGATAAATTATTTTATCAGAGACTAATTTTCTTGATGGAAGGGAAATCCTCAACTGCACTTTCCTCTAGCCAGAGAGGGACCAGGAATGGGGAATGAGGTCTAAACCGCCAGCAGCTGGGCTCTATAGAAAAGACAAGCATGTCTGCATTCCTAGAGTTGACTGGGTCTTTTATGAAAACAGTTTGGGGAAGACAGATGTGTGTTGAAAAAACTTACGTTGATTGTAGATGGAGGGGCTGGGAGAAGGTGGAGCAGGGCTAGTTCTGGGACAGGTGCCGAGTCCCGAAGGAAGAAGTGCTTGCTCCTCTGGATGGGTGATGGGCAACTGCTGGGAACGCTCCTGCATAAGCTAAAGTGGAGGTGCCTAGTGGTTTGTGGCACCTGGCTATTCTCTTTAGAAAATTACAGAAATAGCTACCTGGAAGCCAATTCAAATTTTCAGCATACGTTCAGGAATATAAGTCATCTTTGTTGGTTTTGCCCTGCAGTTATTAAGTTATTAGCCAATTTGGTAGATTTGGTTTCTTTCTTCACCCTTTGTCTGGCCTGATGTAATTTAATTTAGGGCATCTCAAATTTTTTCTTCTCACCTTTCAAGGGGGAGAAGGAAAACTCACAACTCCAGCATCCTCATCCATCCTTTCCCAACACAGGTGAGGGAGAGTGGTGAAGGGGAAGAGGGGACTTGAGAAGCACTGGTGAAGTTCACAGTCCAGGGACGTAGCCTCACCAAAAGACTGAGACCTGATCATTCTATATAATAAAAGCCTAATATGCTAAGTGTCCAGTTGTCTGTTCAACCAATCAAAGTGTAATATGCTAATGATATGCTAAGGCTGCTCAACCACTTGCTATGACATGCACTGACCACCAGGGGCCAGGTGGTCTGACTGGTAAGTTAGCTTGCTGCTGGGGTCTGGCTGATCGGGACTGAGCGAGACGGGCCGGGAATGCCCTGGAGCCCTCCCATGGTCCCTCCCCGGCTGGCCAACCTCCCGTGTCCCTCCCTGGCCCCAATCATGCTCTGGTGGGGTCCCTTAGCCTGGCCTGTGCCCTCTTGCAATCCGGGACCCCTCAGGGGATGTAGGAGAGCCAGTTTTGGCCTGATCCTGCAGGCCAGGCTGAGGAACCTCACTGGTGCATGAATTCGTGCACCGAGCCTCTAGTAGGACTATAAATTGCCCCCCCCCCACCACCCTTCCACTACTAGTACATTACTAAATGCCTATTTACTATAGTTCTTTTTACTGCGTATATGATGCCTTCATCCTTCATCATGCCTTCAGCCTTTATCCTAAGCACAGTGGATTTTTAGAACAGTGAAACTTCCGTGTAATACTACAATGGTGGATAGGCATTTGTCCAAACCCATAGAATGTACAACACCAAGAGTGAACCCTAGTGAAAACTGTGGACTTCAGGTTCCACTGTAACAAATGCATTGGGTGCAGGATGTTGATAATAGAGATGGCCATGCATATGTGTGAACAGGGAACATATGGGGAACCTCTGCTCTGTACTTTCTGCTCAATTTTGCTGTGAATTTAAAACTGCCCTAAGATATAAAATTAATTAATTATAAAAAATTAAATATAGTAATGCTTATTTGGCCATACAAGTGATTATACACCTTAGAAAATGTGAGGTCAATACAAATATAAATTATACATTACTATATAGTGAAGATAATTTTGATATTTGGCAAATTAGATAACTTTTTTAGTAACAATAAAAAGGAAGTTCATGACATAAGAAATTGTTAATGCAACTGGGTTTCATTTAAAATTAAGTTAAAAATGAGATGACCATGTGCTGTTGATAGCTGTATAGTTGCACTAGATGAAAGACAAGCAGAGTTTTTATGAAATATTTCTGAGATTTGGACAATTGATGCTTCCAATTTGGAAAAAGTGCTATGAGGAAAAGATGTCACTAGAGAAACAAACAGCTCACTGATCTTTAAATTGTGTTTTTCGACCACCCTTGGGCAATAGTTTTGGAACCTTGACATCCCATGTTTTTCTTTATGAATTCTGAATATCTCTGATAGAACAAAGAATCAGAAGCATTTTAGAGAGCTAAAGGATTGCAGCCTTTATCCTCAAGGCAGATGTCTCTTTTAATTATGTCTGACTTTCCCTTTCTCCTCTGTCTGAAATACAACCAGTTTTAAACTCTTAAAAATAAGTACACAGTTCTATTTGCTCTAAGACTTTGCTAAATACCATGTTTTTCCAGTAAAAGCATCTACTGGATTTCCCCACCCCCAGTTTTAAATATTCAACTTTATTATTTAAGTATTTTTTATCTTGAGAATTAGTGATTAATGAACCATCATTTGGAGTATGTTTTATGATATTTAAACATTTTACAGGTCTGGTATAGTATTTATATCAATATGCATTTCCACACGCAATTTGTGTTTTTACTTTATTTTTGGAAGAACTGCTTATTATAATTTTTAAAAAATGACTTTATGACATGTGGCCAAACAAGGTGTTGAGGTGAGGTGAGGAGGGGAGGTTTAGTATAGCCTGGCTATACTACTTTGGTGCAATAAGAGCTATTTAACTTTGGTTTTTATTCTTGCAAACAACACTAATTGAGTTTCCACTGTTAAAAGATAAACTGAGGTGTAGTAACATTTTTACAACTTTATTTGAGCAAAAATTAATTCAAATCTAGCAGCACCAAATAGGAATTGGTTATCAGAACTCCAGCGACAGGAACTGGGGAGAGACTTTTATAGAGAAAAGGTGGAAGCAAAGCAAGGGAATGATTGATTGGCTATCGTTTAAAGGCAGGTGGCTGTTTGTGATGAGTTAGTTGTTGTTAGGTTTTGATTTTATAATTTGAGGCATTGACGGGTTTAGATTTTGGTGTACTTATATTGGCCACCACAACATTAGCGCCACCTCAGTTTAATGATCTCCTTATTTAGTTAATTTACAATTTAGCAACACTATTATCAAAGTCATGTCAGACTTGGTTATTTCAATTTTAGGTTTTAAGTCTGAGAAATCAAGAGATAACTTTAGAATTTACCTAAATTCTCCCCTCTGTTGCTTGCACATACTCTGAAATAAGAAAAACCAAACCAGCGAAAAGAAAAAAAAAAAATCAGAAATATTGAGCTGTATTTGAGAAAACATATTAGATTGGTACTGTTGTAATTAACCCAGTTATTAATTAATTAACAGGAAAGGAGCAAAGGGAAGGCTAGACAATATAGGCATGCCATTTGTACAACTTTGCCAGAAAGCTGCAGTTTATTTATTTATTTTTTATTTATTTTTTAAAATATATTTTATTGATTTTCTACAGAGAGGAAGGGAGAGGGATAGAG
>NW_005369782.1:1792373-1795509 GCF_000412655.1 Myotis brandtii | reverse complement strand
AGTCAGCCCAAGGAGTGAGAAGAGCAAGGTGGGGCAATATCCAGGGATTGAGAGCAGCAAGGGGACAAGACAACCAGCTCTGCCCCAGGGATAGTGGGCGGGAGAAACATGCACAGGATGAAGCTAGAGGGCTCCCAGGCCCTGTTGCAGTGCTAAGTGGTGGGTTTAGGTGATACAGCACAGCCTCGGTAAAACACAAACCGAACCAAACCGGTGCAAGAAAATTATCAAACATTTGCTGAATTGAATTGAAATGAGAAGTTAAAACAACCGCTATGAAGGTTAGAATTGGTTTTGTAGCTTTAGATCGGGTATATTTAAGGATTTATTGTTACATAGTGCCTTAACTTATCCTTTACATTTAGAAGTGAACATTTAACACATCAACAGGTCTAAAGGTTGTTAGGGATTAACAGAGCCTCCCCTGGTTGGCATCTCGTGCCCCCCTCAGTCGATATCTCCAAGTCATCTCAGAGGAACCTAATTTATAGTCCTGTAGGAGAAGGGGAGAGAGTTATCTGTTCTATGCACTATAGTAATAAAGCTCTGCAAACTCACACCATTTTTGGAAGCCTTCTCCTCCAGGAAATGGTGCAGAGGGTAGTTTTCATGGTTTTGGAAAGGTCACTCTGACAATGTTAAAGCAGCAATAGTTTTCCCACATGATGAGCAACCAAAGGCACAATGCTCGTTTCTGGGCCTCATTGTGAACAGTTCATTAGAAAGAGACAACTATTTCTATATATTCTTAGATAATTTCTTGCTAACCAGCACAGGAATTTATACTTTTGAATTTTAATGTATCTTCCCTGAAATTTTAGCAATTATTTTCTCTCTAAAAACTGTTGGCAAAAATAAATGAATGAATAAATAAATAAATAAATAAATAAATAAATTAAAAACTCTACTAATACATTCTATCTCTCACCAAGTTAACATTTATGATAAATAGTATCAGATGCTGTACGCTTAGGACCATTTTTAATAAAACCATTTCCATTATTATGTTCTCTAAATATGAAAATGAAAGTGGTGTTAGCAAAGGTAGTTTGCTGGATCATGAAAATTAGACAGGGGCCGAAAAGAGGAATGTCACCACCTCACCCACCTTTGGAGCTTTCAGTTTCTTCCTACAAGATTTACGATTCACACAAGAGCAAAGGGTTGGATGGGAAGAGGAAAGCTTTATCTCAAGTTGCCCAGGCATGCATCACTTGGAAAGGCTCTGTAGTCTTCTCTGTGTGAGGAGGTGAAGTGGGGAGGGTTGCGAGTGTGATGATCTTTAAAACAAACTAAACTGCGTTTTATCTTTATTGCCACAAAGAGATAAAATAGGCTGTTGTCAAAGGGCACAGTCACCAGGAAGAATGAAGTTGCAGACCTCTCACTTCAAGGAATCTCACCTATCAGGGCTGCAGCAAAAAGCCAAATCAGATCTAAGGCTTGCCAAGCAGAGGGGCTCTTCAAAGACTTGCCTTCAACCACCTGGAGTCCTCAGATCTCCTGCTCCCGAGTGACTTCCCTGGCATCAATATTGGTGATCTCTGTTCCTGCGGGGTGCCACACCCAGCCCTGCAGTGGTGTGGAAACAATAGGAAAAATAGACTCTGTAGAACAGTGATTTTTAACCCGTCATGTACTCCAACAATTTTTAAAACCTGCAATACCTGACTATTTAGTCAGGGGCACTGACCTCTTTTCCTTTAGATTGTCAAATGAAAAAATTACAACAGCCAAATACAACAATAGCTGTCTGCTGTGAATGAATCAAAATTATACTTATTTTGATCAGCAAAAAATATATTTTTGGTGTGCCGCAGAATTTTAGTAATTAGTTTATGTGCGCCACGAGATAAAAAAGGTTGAAAAGCACTGCTCTAGTAGAATAACCTCCTTGTTCAAAAAAACAGAAACAAAATACATATAGAACCCACTTTTAGCTCTTTCCCCCAGCTTTATTGAGATATAATTGACATATGCCACTGTGTAAGTTTAAGATGTAGACATGTGATTTGATACACTTCTGTATTATAAAATGATTACAATCATAACATTGGCTAACACCTGACATCATTACCATTTTTTTTGTGTGTGTGGTGAGAACATTTCAGATCTGTGTTAGCAACAGTCAAGTATATAAAACAGTATTATTAACTAGAATCACAATGCTATATACTAGACCCCCCAGAACTTATTCATTTTTTAACTGAAGGTTTGTACTCTCTGAACAACATCTCCTGGTTTTCACCCACCCCCACCAAGCTCCTGGTAACTACTATTCTAGTCTGTTTCTATGAGTTTGGCTTTTTTAGATTTTACATATAAGTGATACCAAATAGTATTTGTCTTTCTCTGTCTGACATGTCTCACTTACTGTAATATCCTCTAAGTCCAGCCATGTTGTTGCAAATGGCAGGATGTCCTTCTTTCTCATGGCTGAATAATATTCCATTGTATATATTTGCCACATCTTCTTTATCTATTTATCTATTGATGGACACTTAGGTATTTCCATATCTTGGCTACAGTGAATAATGCTGCAGTGACCATGGGAGTGTGGTTATCTCTTTGATATCTTGACTTTATTACCTTTGGATAAATACCAAGAAGGGGGATTGCTGGATCATATGCTATTTTTATTTTGAAGGACTTCTATACTGTTTGACATAGAGGCTGCACCAAATTACATTCCCACTAACAATGAAGAAGGGTTCCTCTTTCTCCACATATTTGCGACTGCTTGTCTTTTTGATAACTATTGTAACAAGTGTGAGTGTGTAGTCATATCTCATTATGGCTTTGATTTGCACTTCCCAGATGATTAGTTATTTCAAGCACCTTTTCATGTACCTTTAGCCATTTGTATGTCTTCTTTGGAAAAATAACTATTCAGTTCCTCTGCACATTTTTTTAACCAGACTTTTTGTTTGTTTGTTTGTTTTATTTTGCTTTAAACTCGTAGACAACCCAGCCACTGTGGCTCAGTGGTTGAGTGTCGACCTGTGAACCAGGAGGTCACTGTTTGATTCCGTGGTCAGGACACATGCTCGGGTTGCAGGCTCCATCCCCAGTGGGGGTCCTGCAGGAGGCAGCTGATCCATGATTCTCTCTCATCATTGATGTTTCTATCCCTCTC
>NW_005369782.1:1766749-1773114 GCF_000412655.1 Myotis brandtii | reverse complement strand
TATATATTATTAACCCTTTATCAGATGTATGATTTGAAAATATTTTCCCCAATTTTGTAAGGTGGCTTTTCATTTTGTTAAGGGGTTCCTTTGCCATGCAGAGACTTTTTAGTTTGATATAGTCCCACTTTTTAATTTTTATTGCCTTTGGTTTGGGTGTCAAATCTGAAAATAATTCATTGCCAAGCCTAGGAGCTTACTGCCTAGGTTTTTGTCCAGGAATTTTACAGATTCAGGTCTTACATTCAAGTCTTTAATCCATTTTAAGTTGGTTCTATGTATGGTGTATGATAAGGGTCCGGTTTTATTTTTTTGGCATGCAGATATCCAGTTTTTCCAACACCATTTATTGAAGAGATTATTATTTCCCCATTGTATATTCTTGGCTCCTTTGTCATAAATTAACAATACATGTATGGGTTTATTTCAGCATTCTCTATGTTGTTCCATTGATCTGTGTCTGTATTTATGCCTGTACTATCCTGTTTAATTTACTACAGTTTCTAATATGGTTTGAAATCAGGAAGTATAATGCCTCTAGCTTTGTTCTTTCTCAAGATTACTTTGGCCCTTTAGGTTTTTTTTGATTCTGTACAAATTTTAGTGTTTTGGCTTTTTTTCCCCCCTATGAAAATGCCATTGGGATTTTGATAGGATTGCACTGAATCTGTATATTTCTAAAGCTAGTATGTATATTTAAACAAGATTCATTCTTCCAATACATGAGCACAAAAAACCTTTTTATTTATTTGCATTTTTTTTGAATTTCTTTCATTAACATCACAGTTTTTAATGTATAGATCTTTTACTTCCTTGGTTACATTTATTCCTAAATATTTTATTATTTTTGCTGCTATTTTATTTAATGTATATATTTTTTGTTAATCCTCACCCAAGGATATTTTTCCATTGCTTTTTAGAGAGAGTGGAAGGGAGGGGGAGAGACAGAGAGAGAGATAGAGATTAATGTGAGAGAGACACATCAATTGGTTGCCTCCTGCATGTGCCCCACCAGGGTTGGAGATAGAGCCTGCTGCCAAGGTACATGCCCTTGATCAATATCAAATTCAAGACCCTTCAGTCCACAGGACTAATGCTCTAAAATTTCTTGTTCTAATAGTTTATTTTTAGTACATAGACATGTAGCTAATTTTTGTTTATTGAGTTTTACTCACAACTTTACTGAATTTGTTTACTAGTTCTAACAGTTTTTTGGTAAAGTCTATAGGAAGTTTTAGGGTTTTCTATAGATAATATATCACATGCAAATAGACAATTTTATACCGTTCTTTTTGATTTGGAGGACATTTTTTGTGTTTTTTTTTTCCTTGCCTAATTTCTCTGGCTAGGACTTTCAGTTCCATGATGAATAATGGTGAGAGTAGGCATCCTTCTCTTGTTTCTTATATTAAAAGAAAAGCTTTTAGCTTTATACCATTGGGTATAATATTAGTTGTGGGCTTGACAGACATAGCCTTTATTATGTTGAGGTGTATTCCCCCTATACTGTTGAGAGTTTTTATCATGAATGAATATTGAATTTTTTTCAAATGCCTTTTCTGCATCTATTGAGATAATATTATAATTTTATTCTTTATTTTATTAATGTGGTAAAACACATTAATTGACTTGCAGATGTTGAACCATCCTTGCGTCTCTGGAATAAATCCTATTGAACATAGTATATAATACTTTTTAGTATACTGTGGAATTTTATTTGTCAATATTTGTTAAGGATTTTTGTGTCTATGTTCAACAGAGATATTGGTTTGTAATTTTATTTTCTTATGTCCTTGTACAGTATCGGTATCAGGGTAATGGTGGCCTCATAAAATGAGTTTGGAGGTCTTTCTGCCTCTTCTACTTTTTTAAAAAGAATTATTTTTGGTAACATGGTGGTTGACAGGACTGCAACAGGACTGCAGGGAGAGAGTGTGACAGAGTAAAGGAGTGAGAGGGACGTGTGTGGACGTGTGTGGTATGTTTATGGTATGAGTATACATTCTTTTCAAGTATACATGAGACATTTTCAAAGAAAGACAACATATTGGGACAGAGGCAAAGTCTCTTCAAATTCAAGAAGATTGAAATCATATCAAGCATCTTCTCAGATCACAATGACATAATATTAGAAATAAACTACAATAAACACAATAAAAAAATTTAAACACTTGGAGGCTAAATAGCATGTTATGAAACAATGATTGGATTACCAAAGAGATCAAAGAAGAAATAAAACCACCCTGGAAACAAATGACAATGAAAACAAAACAATCCAAAATCTAGGGGACACAGTGAAAACAGTCCTGAGAGAGTAGTTCATAGTATTACAGGACTATTTAAAAAAACAAAAAACAAAAAAAACATGAAAAACTGGTAATAAATTATCTAACTCTTGAAACTTAAAGAATTAGAATGACAGCATCAAGAAAAGCTAAGCATGAGCAGAAGGAAGAAAATAATAAAGATCAGAGCAGAAATAAACAACATAGAGACCATAAAAAACAATACAAAAGATCAATGAAACCAAGAGCTGGTTCTTTGAAAGGATAAACAAGATTGATGAACCTCTAGCCAGGCTCACCAAGAAGCAAAGAGAGAGGACCCAAATAAAAAAAAAAATACTATGAACAACTCTATTCCAACAAACTGGTCAACCTAGAAGAAACGGACATATTCCTAGAAAAATACAACCTTCCAAAACTCAGTCAGGAAAAAAAAAATCTGAATAGGCTTATAACTATGGAGGAAATTGAAGCAATAATCAAAAAACTTTCAGTAAACAAAAGCCCTGGTCAAGACAGCTTCACAGCGGAGTTTTACCAAACATTCAAAGAAGAACTAAAACCTGTCCTCCTGAGACTATTCCAAAAAATTCAAGAGGAAGGCACACTTCCAAGCTCTTTCTATGAAGTCAGCATACCCTAATCCCCAAACCAGATAAACACACTACAAAGAAAGTGAATTACAGGCTAATATCCCTGATGAACATAGATGCTAAAATCCTCAACAAAATTCTAGCAAGTCAGGTCCAGCATTACATTAGAAAGATTAACACCATGACCAAGTGGGATTTATTTTGGGGATTCAAGGATGGTACAAAGCAATAATGTGATACATCGCATAAAAAATTGTGAAAAAGGCCTTGTATGCATGCCTATAATCCTAACCAATGGACACAGTAACTCCATAGGGTGTAGCAAGGCGTTTTCTAATAAGGTGAGGCAACTGCTTTTCCCCCAGGCAAAAACCACCTGGATAGCAAAGGTCCCTCACAGAAAGATGTCCTCCACAGCATAGGAAACTGGGATGTTTTCTTTCCGAGGTCTAACCCCAGAGCCCCCAACCCTGGCTTTTGCTCACAGAGCTCCAGACTACACTGCCTCCCTCTGCTGGAGTCCAAGGTGAGTGATTACACGCAAAATTATGTGCATTGGTCCTATGGATGAAAGGGGCCACATGTTAACTAACCCCAGAGCCCCCAACCCTGGCTTTTGCTCACAGAGTTACAGACCACACTACCCTCCCTCTGCTGGAGTCCAAGGTGAGTGATTACATGCAAAATTATGTGCATTGGTCCTGTGGATGAAAGGGGCCACATGTTAACTTAACAAGCTCAGGAAAGGCCTGCATGGCAGTCTTGCAAACTCAGAGACCTAAAGTAACCACAAAGGATGGTCGGAAATTAAACTTTAACTAAAAGTGGTTATGGTGGGTAGTTACATCCTAGGCCAGTATCTTCACTGACAAGGTCATCCTTTACCTTAATTGAGCCTATCTATCGTTTTGCATCTATAATAACATACTGTTGAAATGTCTGGGTAACTTGTAACTTCCCTTTTTCTGGAGCTTCTGGGGCACAACCTAATGTGCCTGGGTGCCAGGACAGATACCACAAATTCCTTCATTGTTATCATGTTAATTGTTCCTGCACCCATCTCGGTATGTGTCTATCATTTTACCTTTTATCCAATCCCAGGAGTTTCCCTGCTTTGCTTTCTCCCACCTCTCTGGTCTATCACCAATGGATTTCATATAACCCACCTACGTCCCTTCCTTTGATTGCAAGGTATAAATATAGATGTAACCCACCATTCTCTGGAGCTTTATCTCAATTCATTGAGGTTCTGCTTCCTGGCATATATCGACAGTTTGGCTCAAATAAACTCACAAAAATACTTTACAGGTTTGAATGTTTGTATGTTAACAGTTCTTTAAGAGGGTACCTGCATTTCCAGCCATCTCTCCCTGGCAAACAGCAACACTGCTGCTTTTCACAGCCAGATGTTACGTGGGCACCTTTCTCAGTTATAATGCTCTGGGCTGGGGAACCCAGCTTTGGCTTTAGACCACAGAGTTCTCAGTTGGAACCCCCCACAGCTGTGATCTCTCCGAACTTCAGCTGCTGCTATGGGAACCTGGCCAGCCCTTTTGCACCTCTGCACTTCCTGCACATCTCTATGCGGTCTCCGCTTTCCATCCTTGGTTATGAAGGCTCTTTCTATCTAAACCTCAGTTGATTATTCAGGATGGTTTTTCTGTACTTTAGTGTAATTCCAGTTTGGTCCTGGGAGCATGTCAGTATAGTTTCCACTTACTCCACCACCATTTTGGAATCCTCAGATTTTCAATTTCTTCATGATTCAGTCTTGATAGGTTGTATGATTCTAAAAATTTACCTAGTTTTTTCTCGGTTTCCCAATTTATTGCCATATAATTGTTCATAGTTGTCTTTTATGATTCTTTTTATTTGTAGCATATCTGTTTTAATGCCTCTCTCATTTATAGATTTTTTTTAACTTATTTTTTTGTTAATCCTCACCTGAGGATACTTTTTCATTGATTTAGAGAGAGAGAGAGAGAGAGAGATGTGAGAGAGACACATTGATTGGTTGCCTCCAGCACACACCCCAACCAGGTTGGGGAATGAACCTATAGCCCTTAACCGAGAATCGAACCTGTGACCCTTTGGTGTGTGGGCCTATCCTCTATCACTGAGCCACACTGGCCAGGGCTATAGTTTTATTTATTTGAGTCCTTTCTTTCTCTGCCTCTCTCTGTGTCTCTGTCTCTCTCTGTCTCTGGTTAGTCTAGCTAAAGTTTTGTCTATTTTTTTATGTGCTCAAAAAAACCTCTTGTTTCTATTGACCTTTGATACTGTCTTATTAATTTTTATTTATTTTATACTAGAGGGCTGATGCACAAAATTTGTGCAAGGTGCTTGGCCCTTGCAGCCCTGGCTTCATCCGGAAGGTCTTCTGGACAGTCGTCTGGAAGGATGTCCGGACGGTCTTTCTGCTGTTCTGTCAAATTAGCATATTAGCTCCTTGTTATATAGGATATTTCCAATCTGATCTTTATTTTCCTTATTTTACTAACTCTAAGATTTGTTTGTTCTTCTTTTTATTAGTTCCCTGAAGTGTGAAGTTATGTTATTTAAAATATTTGTTTTCTTAATCCAAATGATTATTTACATTAGCACACCTTTAGCTTTCAAAGGAACCTTACAGAGCTTGCTTTCAGTTTCTTCCTAATAAGATACCTGTCATCCAGTAATGGAAAACTCCTAGACTTGAAAACAAATCTTGATTTTTATATAGTTGCTGAATATGCTCCCTCGTATTACAATGAAGTTTCTTTCTAAACTTTCTTACATTAGTTTGTGTTTTAAAGTTACAAATTATAAAGCACTCCTGTTATTACTTTTAATAGAGCTATCTTCTAGTAAGTATTTTAAGACAGTTCTCACATTCCCACTATGTATTTTCAGTTTCAGGATTAACATTCTTGTTCCTTTAGATATTTCTTACATAATATGGCAAGTTCCATTTTGTATTCTAGCTACCGTTCTCAAAACTTTCTACAGCTTTTTCAAAGTGCATTTTAAAACATATCTATAATATGGTAATCATATCTATAATAATGAAAGCATAATATGCTAATTAGACTGGAGGACCTTCTGGACGAAGCCAGGGCTGCGAGGGAAGCCTGGGTCCCGGGTGCCTGCTGGTGGCCGGAGGGAAGGCCAGGTCCCTGGTGCCAGAGGGAAGCAGGTGCTGGCAGCCAGGGGAAGGAAAGCCTACTCTTGCATGAATTTTGTGCATCGGGCCTCTAGTGTAAATATAAATATACTACATGTTTTCTGACCAATTCAGTACAGTGGTCTAAGTATGGCCTTTCTTGTCTTGATACATACTAGAATTTTATGAATATTTTTGGCAGCTTATCATGCATGTTGGCTTATATTGAGTTTCAGGTGACTAAAGTGCTTGCTTCTTTTTCCAAGTGAACTGATTAATGACTTATTTGAAGAGTACTGCATAATTTTGTATTTATCCTTATTAAATTTTACCTTGTTAGTTTTG
>NW_005369782.1:1760307-1766698 GCF_000412655.1 Myotis brandtii | reverse complement strand
ATATATATATATGAGAATAAAACTAAGTCAAGTAGGGAATCTTTTGCTGTCCCATTAGAAAATGACCTATAGGTTGTTTTTGATTATTTTTATATAAGATTATTTAACTGCTACAAACATATATAACTGCATATGTTATTCTGGCTTATATTCAGGTGATAATTCTCTAAATGCCTGTTGAAAATTGCCATATGGTTAGTGAATCCATTCTGCTTTTTGGTGAGCACAAACTTCCTTTGTTAAATATTAACAGTACAAGCATTTAAAATTCTACTGTAAATATTTTCAGGTATGTAGGTCATATTTTTAGAGTCTTTAGCTAGAATTCAAATTTATCATTAAGATAATTCATATTATATCTCCCTGAGGCCAAGAAAATAAATGAAGTAAATTAAGAAAATAATGTTCATCAAACTATCATTAATTGCTTTTCCAAAATAATGTATGTAAATTCCTTTCCATATCCTGGGATATAATTCAGCATAAATTGCATGAGGCTTCCAGAATTTGTACCTAAACACAGGATTTTAAATTTGACTGGCGTCACTTAGAATGCACGTGATCTTAAATGACTTACATTCTTGGAGCTTAGGTTTGTGAAGATAATGAATATAAAAGTGCTGGTAGCAATAAACATTAATCTTAATATTAAACACCTGTTAACAATATATAATATTGCCATATTCATGCTTCAAAAAATATTCTCCCAGATAATTAATTCTATGGATATTGCTGATTAGCATATTTCCTCCATCCCTCACTCTGTGTAATGTTGGGAATACATACTATTAGACACACAACTAAAATGTTTAATTAAAAGAAAATACTATCTAAATAATCAAATATTAACAGCACCTTCTATACCTAGACTCAGAATTCCTGGAAAATCTTAATCTATAAGTCAACAGTCATTACTTAAATCAATGGTTTATATTTTTTTCTCAGGCAACTTAATAAGGCTTGATTGATATAGACCTTCACTTCTTTATTTGGTTCTTCAGCATTTCTTAGAATTTTACTGCATGGGCTCAACACAGGGATTTTCTTTTGAATTCACCTCAGTTGAATCCAATTCTTTTGTCTTTTGGCAATGGTCCTAGCTATTGTTTTCTTAGATTGTCATCCCTTGCAATAATTGCTATCTATGCCAATTCCATGCCAGCGATATTTTTGTCTACAAATGTCCTTCCTAAATCACCAGAAAGAATCGGCCATAACTCATTTCAATGGCAATTGCCATCATCTTTCTGATATTCCCAAATTCTTTACTATTGAAAGCAAAAGAAGGAAGTCCTTTAAAACACCATTTTAGAATTTAGTTACAGATTTTTTTTTTTTTTTTTTTACAGAGAGGAAGGGAGAGGAATAGAGAGTTAGAAACATCGATGAGAGAGAAACATCGATCAGCTGCCTCCTGCACACTCCCCACTGGGGATGTGCCCACAACCAAGGTACATGCCCTTGACCAGAATCGAACCTGGGACCCTTGATGCTCTATCCACTGAGCCAAACCGGTTAGGGCTAGTTACAAATTTTTATCTAAATGTCCACTTTAAAATCTAGTACTATGTTTTGGTAGTTTCAAAAGAAGGAAGCATAGCTGATGTTAAGATTGGTGAAGGTATGGACAATATAGCTATAAGAACTTTTTGCAAGAACATCCTGTATTCTGAGGATAACACCTCATGTCATTTTTTTTCCCAGCCACCAGTTTCACAACTTTGGTAAACAGTTTTTAAAAAATATGTTTTATTGATTTTGTAGAGAGAGAGGATAGGAGAGGGAGAGAGAAATAGAGACATCAATGAGAGAGAAACATTGATTGGCTGCTTCCTGCACAGCAGCCCCCATTGGGGATCAAGCCCACAACTGGGGCATGTGCCCTGACTGGAAATCTAACCAGCAACCTCTTGGTGCATGGGTCGACACTTAACCACTGAGTCACACCTGCCAGGCCCAACTTTTTCTTTTTCTTTTGACATCCCCAGACACTCAGTTGCAACACATAGAAGGTTGCATTTTAAGACAAAAAGCTATACTCAGCTCAATATTTTGACTTACATTTTCTATTACTTTTACTGAGAATTGTGCAATCTTTGGGTTGTTCCAGAAAACATGAAAATTACCATCATTACTGTAAGACCCTCATCCTGCCTGCTTCAAGATTTTGAATAACAATCCTGATCTTGTTTGAGTTTTGCAATCAACACTCACCAAGGTAGAAGATATAAGTACTGAGGATGGCCATGATCTTCTTATCTGAAATCAGAAAGGGAAAAAAAAGTTATTTTCCCCAAAGTGAAAATTCTTTAAGTAAATTGATTGAACTAGGCATTATGAGTGACAATAAAATTGTGTGTCTTTAATACAAGCCTAAATATTTTAAATAAAATATAATTTCAGCTGATTGAATTAAAATTATTGGTTACATAAAGGGCATGATAAAGTTGTATATCTCAATAACAAGCCCAAATATTTTTTAATAAAATGTTTGGACCATTATATTTCACATTTGCTTTTGAATAGGTAATGCCTACCAATTATTTTTTTCTATGACAAATTTTCAGTATAATCTCTAAAAGCCCTTACATTAAAATGTGAAAATAAATGGGAGTGATCTGTACCTTTGACTATTATTGTCATTAACATCAGATAATTCTTTTGAATACTTTTCACTTGAGTGGCTATTATAAAATTATGTTTTCAAATGGAGATTTTTAAATCAAAGAAAAAATAAATGGGGTGTAAAAGGTGGAAACTACTCGTACAGAGAGTGCTTTTCTTGCCTGGGGAGCTCTATACTTTTCTGGGAAATATTGCCATAAAACACTTGATATTTTTAGAATACAGTACTTTCACCATCAAAAGCTGCTCTACACTCTTCTTTTATTGAAAAAAATAAAATTCTAAGTTTAATGTGTTTTAAATAAGTGATTGCCTTCACCCTTCCCCTCTTTTGCCTCTCATTTGCCAAGACTATTACCTGGGTCTTTTTTTTTTTTTTGCCTCTTCTGGGCCTGGCATTATCACACGCAACAGGGTCATTAACCAGTTAACTGCCACGCGTCCAAAATGGAAACCATCCCCACACGCCACGATATTTTGAATTTAATTTAAAAAATCAGTTTGCAATGAATATTATAAAAATAAACATATTACTCACAATTCGAGTGTTCTTGAATATTTTCAGCTGAAAATTCTCACAAAAAAATGATTTTAAAGTTGGTCAGGGCTGCCACTTAGGGAAAACATTTTTTTTTTTTTATAGACCCACGTGGCATGTGGGGAAGGTCCATCGCTTGCGTTTACAGATGCTTATGGCGTGCAATGGGTTAGGTTTTAGTTAGGAATTGTGTCATCCCAGATGATGATGATGGTCAAGACAGCACATAAAGTGAGTGGTGACTTTTGAATTCCATTAAGACATTCCATATTTATGTCTTTCTTGTATAAGTGGGGCAAATTTTTTAAAATATTTTTTTTATTGGTTTCAGAGAGGAAGGAAATGAAAGAGAGAGATAGAAACATCAGTGATGAGACAGAATCACCAATCCGCTGCCTGCACACCCCCCCACACTGGAGACTGAGCCCACAACTCAGGCATGTGCCCTGACCAGGAATCGAACTGTGACCTCCTTTCCTGGTTGATTGGCCAAAACCCAGGCACTGAGCCACACTGGCGGGACTGGGGCAAAATTTTAAAAGGACTATCAGACTTTAAAAGAGTGGGACTTCTATTAACACAGAAAATCTGTTGTATGACTATTACAAATTTTATTTTTTTAAGAGGCAATATCAAAATCAGGAGCAAACTGGGACCTTCTGATCCTGAGAATGGAAACCCATATGGCAGGAGACAAGTCTCTAGGGACAGTGTATGTAGATTAAAACAGTAAAATGGAATTTTCCTGAGTTTTACTTCTATAAATAAGTAACTGGAAATCATTATATAAATAAATATTTTCCTCTGGGAATCATAGCATCTTTAAGAATTCTGAGTATTAATTCTGGTTTGGCATCTATTTCCTATTGTCATTTTTAACTTCTTTCTGTCTGTTTGTCTTTTAAGGAAAAAAATTTTGTTTTCTGAAGGAAACCAAAGAGGAATTGCATAATAGACCAAAGTAATGTGCAATATTAAGAGCAAAATAAAATTACTGTAAGAAGAGGCATGACAAAAGGCCAGAAAAAATAGTTTCTGTTTAACCACTAAAAATATATAAGCTTCTAGCATTACAATTCATAAGTCCCACTATATGTTTTTTTTTGTTTGTTTGTTTTTGTTTTTTTGTGTGTATTGTTGTTGTTGTTTTTGAGTCTTTATCCCCCCCCCCTTTTTTTTTGGTAAAGGACTGTCATTGAACTAGTGGAGGTGATTTTTATTAGCCTATTTTCTTTCATTTTTCTTTGTGACATTATAGAGAAGAGCATGGAGAATGAGTCTACAATTCTACTATCAAGAAGTTAAAGAAGACAAGTATTCAAATCTCATTTCTGAAGTGATTATAGCCCCCCCCCTCTCTTTATCTCAATATGATTCAGTATTGGAAAGGGAACAAAAAGAGGAATGATTGTTAAATGCTTATTTCCATGAACAGTGCACTTGCTAGTGTGAGGTAAAACAAAATAAGCAGAAAGGAAGGCATCTAAGTTAGGTAATAGTGATGCAGTCCTGCAGGAGCAGTAGCTTCCTGCCTATCAGGACTTTGTAACTGATTTATATCTAAAATCATGTGTATAAATCAGTCTCATAACTTAATCAAGGGTGCTCTTTGTGAAGAGTAAATTCTTTCACAATGTGAGTAATCACCTCTTCATTATTCAGTTCTAGAAGTCAGAATTTTGAATTACCTACATTATAAAAGAGTAATTCCCACCCCCCACCCCCCTTAAGTTCATGGGGGCCAAGTTTGGGAATGGAGGTAAGTTGATGGAAAGTGGTGTTTAATGAGACAGCTACTTGTGCCCTTCCCCATCCATCATCTATACTTCAAAAGTCTGGTCTGCTGAGGGAGGCAGGCCTCCTGGACCCATCAAAGGCTTCCGTACCCTCTGGCTTCTTGTTGATGCTGATAGGAGATCAGCAGGTGCGGGGAAAGAATTTTTATTTTGCCAGGTCCCTGCTTTTCAGGTTTTCTGTGTATGTGACCTCTGCGAGAGGTCCCAGTTTCTGACAGGCTACCCATCAGCATCGATGTTCCTGCAAAATTGCCTTATTTCCCAGAAACAAGAAGACTACACTATAGCTAATTTTGGAGATGTAATTTGCTCTTGCTAGATCCAAAATGATAATGATACAAAAGTAGATAAAACATATTTACAGGGTTGCAACATTTCTGATGTTTCATTTTTCAACTCCAGAAATTTCTTTAGCCAATTTTTTTTTACCTCTTCTTCTTTTCTACACTTAGTTAATCTCTATTGTGAGGTGCAAGCTAATGAGAGAGGAGGCAAAATAGAGGTGTATTAGTACAGAAAATTCACTTGATCCTTTGAGGTTTTATTGTTTTGACCATGGGAGATAAAATTGCTTTGTTGCTTAAAGTATAGCACACAAATACTCTACAGATATTGGCTGCTGTGTTTTTGAATTACATATTTTAATGAATTTTAAAAGGATTTTCTGCCCTTTTTGTGTATAATCAAATTCAATATATTAAATTTTCTAACTTGCTAATCTAGCTGTGCATGATGCTTGCATGCTAAAGAATGAAACTGGATAGCAAAATTCTAACAAAGTAAGTGTGGAGTCAGGCCCCAAGAAGCAACTGGAAAAAAGTTATTTACTACTGGTTGTTTTTACATGCCCTGTATTCCATCCAAACTTAGTTGCCTTTCTGTAGCTGTGTCTTCGTTATGGTGACAATTGCATGCATGAATACAACCGAGGCTTCAAGAACTGTTTTAATGCCTTTTTGGTAATTTATTTTTTAAATATTTTTTTAATTATAGTTTAGTATTTAATACTTTTAAATTATGTTGTCTGTGCCTGTGTGTGTGTGTGTGTGTGTGTGTGTGTGTGTGTGTTTCCTCTCACAATGAGCTACAAATTCCCCAAGGATAGGATATCTCTCTGGTTCACCTTTGCATCCATAAACATGTAACCAAATATATAACAGTATGAGTTTGGCTTCATTAATGAATGGATGGATGTAAAATGTACCAGGCTGTATTTTAGATTCTTCTGCTTCATTTCACAAAGGATTTTGTTATTATTTCAATCAGATAATTACTTTTAAAATGTCATTATTAAAATAAGGAATATACTGTATTATTACTGATAAGAAAAATTGACATTGATAGAATTTTATTTTATTTTATTTTTTTAAAATATATTTTATTGATTTTTTACAGAGAGGAAGGGAGAGGGATAGAGAGTTAGAAACATCAA
>NW_005369782.1:1750660-1759194 GCF_000412655.1 Myotis brandtii | reverse complement strand
TTATTTTATTTTATTTTTTTAAAATATATTTTATTGATTTTTTACAGAGAGGAAGGGAGAGGGATAGAGAGTTAGAAACATCAATGAGAGATCAGCTGCCTCCTGCACACCCCCTACTGGGGATGTGCCCGCAACCAAGGTACATGCCCTCAACCAGAATCGAACCTGGGACTCTTCAGTCCACAGGCCGACACTCTAGCCACTGAGCCAAACCGGTTAGGGCAGACATTGATAGAATTTTTTTCGAAAAACAGAACAACCTCAATTTTCATGTACCATCCCAATCAAAGAGATAACGTGCCAAATTAAATCTTGATTAACAAAGATTTCAGTGTTTAGTCTAGATTATCTAGCAATTTTTATTTTTAACTACTTTTAAATATTCTTCTCTTGCCCTTTAATGACTTGCTAAAACAAATCAGATCTTTTTCTTGTCAGAAGCTTTCATGAAATATTTAATAAATACAAGAATAAAATGTTAATAACAGTAAACGGGGATTTAATTTAGTTCTATTCCTTTTAGTACAGGCCTTTAAGTCATAGATGGAAATAACTATTTTTTTTTGCCTAAAAAATATGCTCCACACAACTGGAAAATTGTGATTCTAAAACATTTCTGAATCCAAAACCATGAGTTTTAAATGTTGCCTTGGTCAAGTCATTTGTCTTCTCTGAGTCTCTCCTATCAAATTACTCACATGTTAGATGAGTAATTTGTAAGGCTTGTCTAACTCTAACATTCTTATTTCCATTTTTAATCCTGAAATGAAGAGAAATGGTTAAAATTTTTTCTTTGTATAAATCTTTCCACACATTATTCCATACTTATAAAACATTCCTTAAAGTGGACAATGCTTGATGGACAAGGAAATTAGGAGGAAATTAGGGCTCAGAAAGGGCTTTTGAGTCAGTTAGCCAAGGTCACACATTCAGTTAATGAGACTCAAAAAGAGAACACATGCAAAGCACAAGCTCCTTGTCCAGTGCTTTTCTGTGTGAGCAGTCTACGTCTCCACACACACGTGTCAGCTCACACAGCACACATACACACAGACTCCCTTTCTTTCTTTATCTACACAGTGAGCTTGTATTGGATTGACATTTGTAAGCACACAGCTGTCTGGATTGATTACACTACTTTGCCGAAAGCTGGAAGTATTTCAATTATTGCTTTTATGCCAATGTATAGTCCAAAACCTCACACATGAGGGCAATTATTTGAAGAGCTGTAACATGTCCAAAGCAATGCATCTTCTCTTCTCTAAACTCCTGATGTTTCCAACCGGCAGCTTTTACTTTTACTGTAGCACTAAAGTAGACTGTATGCCATGGTTAAGTATAGGTGAAAATAGTTTTTGCACATATTGTCACATGGCAATAAATTTAAAATAAACAATGTCATAATTGTCTCTAATATTTTGCTATTTACAATGTCCTATATTATTTGGGGTTAAAAGCCTTTGTGACATTCTTGATTTGTATGTTTAGCAACATTTTTACTCTATAGGTTACTCTTGCTATTGTACTGAAACATTGAAGTTAAAGAAATTAAGATTAAATATAATATCTGAGTACAATATTGATGCTTGTAATATCCTTGAAATCAAGAGTTCTATTCTCTCCCTTTCTGCCCACTTTCACCAATCCTGGCTAGAGAAGATGGAAATAAAATAGGCATATGGAAATAAAAATAAAATCATATTGTTTCTAATATCTTGTTTCACTCAAATAATAATTTAAGGCATTTTAAATTTTGTCATAAAATACATAAAATTAAATACTTTAAAAGAAGGTAGTTAGAAGGTTCTAATGGCCAATAAAAAGTTACTTAACTTTTTATTTATTAAATAAACTTATGGCAAAACATACACTACTGTTTCTGAATCAAACAAGAGAGGATCATTGTTTATAAAACAGTTATATTTGAAGACTATTTATCAAAAACAATAAATGTAACTTTATGTAATTAATTTGAAACCATAATGGGGAGCACAGCCTATTAAGTGTTGTAACCAAACCCACCTGTCTCTCTTTCAGAAACCAAATAATATTCATTGTAAGTTGAATGATGAAAATATAACATCTGGGTATTAATAATATCATTTTTATGTCAAGAAGATGTGTATTCATCTCACTTTAAAGCTATATCAAGCAATTAAAAAAATAAATGAAAAGGTGGTGAATGTAACTTGTGAACTCACCAAGTGATTAGCGCAATGCCACTGGTAAGTGAGGATTCTTAAATTGTAATAATGATTAGTGGTCTATGTTGAGTTCATGCAACTTTGCTAACCAACACCGGTTAACATCCAAAGACTGAGAGGTCAATATAAACTTCAAATAATCATTTCATTATGGACAAATTTTGCTTCAATTTTGTAATATACATAATGGAATAACTAAGCCTAAAATCTATTTAATTTACATGTAAAAGACTGGTTTGATAAATCCTTTTAGGAACTTGAAAGAAGAAACAGTTATTGGGAACATAATTTTATACAAGAATTTACTGTCATTTGGGAGATTAAAAGAAAAAAGGTCCCTTTAAAAAGAAAGTTATGGAGCCATGGTCATAATCACAAAGCAGTATGCTTATAGGAATATTCAAAGTACTAGTAAACAAATGAGCAATAATCAGAG
The DNA here is from genome assembly GCF_000412655.1 of Myotis brandtii. Classification (NCBI taxonomy): domain Eukaryota; kingdom Metazoa; phylum Chordata; class Mammalia; order Chiroptera; family Vespertilionidae; genus Myotis; species Myotis brandtii. The sequence continues at coordinate 1,756,554 of NW_005369782.1, read as the reverse complement.
CCCATCATTAAGAGTGTTCTTGAACAGATCAATGAGCAGGGTATCTTCCTGAATGTTTTATTCAAGTTTTGATCATTATAAAGAACTATTTCTAAGATCCAATAAGAGCAGTCTAGGAGCCACCACATTAGGTGGTTAACTTCGAACTGCAATGCTTCTCAGGTAGAAGACATCTGAATTACCACAATTAAACAGGTTCAAACACAGTTCCACAGGTTCAAACTGTGGGTGACTGATCCAGAGATGCAATGAAATGTTAACTAAAGCAGATTTTTAAAAATAAACTTGTGTTTCTCCATTTATACAGCCATTCTCAACAGTGAAAAATGCAGTTTTCAAGAGGGATAAATTCTTTGGGGATGTATATTAAATATAAACACATCCTCTGTGTAGTAGATTTAACCACCTTGGGGACACAAGAAGAGTAAGATTGAATGATTCAATAGATGGTACTTCTTAGACTTGAAATAAGCATCTATAGGTTCCATCAAAAAGGAAACTCCCATATTTATTCATTCTCTGCAGTATTTCTTAAATGGCCATTCAAGTATCTACCCCCAAATACCTTTTAAAAAGAACTTCTTCACCTGCACTGTCAAATTGCATTTGGAAAAAATGTATCAAGTTACATTCCCACCAACAGTGTATGAAAGTGTCCCTATTTTGAAAAATTTCTCTTATTTCCTAAAAGACTCCATTGGGTGTTTATCTGTCTGTAATGCCTTTTTTTAATGCTTTGTAAATTTACTTTTAACAAGGAAGGCAGAATAAACTACAGATGTTAGTAGCTGCTAGAGTAACAGCAAGCAATAAAACATAGTTGTATGTTTGATAGTTCTCTGTACAGGAAATATCTAGAACTGTGAATATCTGAATCCCTGAATTGGAGGATGTCTTGAAATCATTGAGCAGTCACATTCTGTGAATTAATATTTTTATCTGAACTGTGGAGAAAATTATAAAAAGAATTATTACTGAGATGAATATTCAAGATATTCGTTAATGACTCAGAGGTCAAAGAAAATTTAACACTGATAAAAATTTATAGATATTAAAGAGAATAAAACTGTAGCAAGTAAAACATTTAATTAAAAATACATATGAATTGACATAACTTTGAAACCTTTGTTAATCCAAAGAGTTGAATTTCAATATACTGGATTGATCCTCATACACACAAGAAGACTTATGCTTGCCAATGATACAAATTGGGGATGAGTATAAGGAAAGTGTGGAAAAAGATGAGATAATTGTCAAGCAGAAAAGAAGTGCTTCTTGCATGACATTTTTTTAAAAGGCAGTTTTGTATGGTCAGGAATTTCAGCACCAAATTTATCATAACGTTTTTAAATGATTTAGAAACATTACCTTTTAATAAAAAAATTGGATGGCATTATGATTTTTCAACAGACCTTGTAATATTGAATATTTTAATCATGCTTTGCAGTAGGTAAGTTATCATTTCACTTTTTAAGGGTCTTCTAAATAATAAGCAGCATTTACTAATAACCTACCATGTGTTGAGTACTGTGCTAGGTGCTGTGGTAACATAATCTACTGAACGTATACTAAATGCACAACTAATAGCTTAGTATGTGTAGGGAGTTCGGAGGTATGGCACAGATATGCACTAAGAGTTGGCATAAAAAATTAAGTTGCAAAAAAAGAATAATTGGCAATTGAAGAGAATATAAACTCTTTGTGAAAAATTATTTCAAAAACAAAAAGGTCAATTTCATTTCAGTGGTCGGCAAACTCATTAGTCAACGGAGCCAAATAACAACAGTACAACGATTGAAATTTCTTTTGAGAGCCAAATTTTTTAAACTTAAACTATATAGGTAGGTACATTGTTATTAACTTAATTAGGGTACTCCTAAGGCTTAGGAAGAGCCACACTCAAGGGGCCAAAGAGCCGCATGTGGCTCTCGAGCCACAGTTTGCCAACCCCTGAGATCACTCAGGCAGTATGAAAAAGTAAATGAATATAAGAACACCTCCTATGAATAACAGGAAGTATTTAGAATCAGAGAATCCTACTTCCTGCTTCATTTCCTTCCAATAGAGAGACCAAACTTCCCTCTCCCATCCCCACCCATACATGAAAATGGCCCAGAATTCTCTTTGGCACCTGAATAAGAAAGATAGGAAGAAAGGAAGAGAGGGAGGAGGTGGAGAAGGAAGGAAGGAAGGAAGGAAGGAAGGAAGGAAGGAAGGAAGGAAGGAAGGAAGGAAGGAAGGAAGGAGGGATTTGGGAGGGAGGGAGGGAGGAAGGAAGGAAGGAAGGAAGGAAGGAAGGAAGGAAGGAAGGAAGGAAGGAAGGAAGGAAGAGAAAGTCCAGTTTGGGTGAAAGTCATCTTCTTTCTTTCACACATTTCACCTCCATCTGTAGAGAAAAATACACTTGTATTTTAAATATTACCAGCCATAATCTAATCTATTTGCAATAAAGAAATCAAACTATTGAATCAAACTCTAAATTCAACCTTTCTTTTTAATTGGTTTTGAATGAGCACATTCCAATAGAAATATCTGTGGTGATGGAAATCTGCACTGTCCAATATAGATTCATGTTAAACTCAAAGGCTAACACGAGCCAAATAAACAAGGTTTCAGTTTATGTGGGCCGCAAAAAAAACAAAAGCTTCAATTTTCATAGAAACGTAGGTTTATTTTGATAGAGAATGCTGAATACAAAGGGCTGAAATAAAAGAGTAATCGCTAACATAAAATAATGGAACATTTTAATAAAAATTAATATTTTTTCTTGAACATGAACTTACCAGACACTGAATAACTGCACAAATTAATAAGCATAACACAAATAAACCTCTTTTTCTTGTTCTCTGAAAGTGAAATATTTCCTGTTGCGCACACCAAAAATGTCAGTCCAAGACTAAAGACGTGGCAATCAGCTGCTAAAATACTCGCTGCTAGTATTAGTGGAGAGAAATGGTGTGCCTGCAGGTAAGGCACGTAAGGGAAAAGAATGCAACATGATTATAGTAATTAGTCATTAGCAAACGTTGTAGTTCGTTATCAATAATTATGTATAACAGGATATTGTAAAAATTAAGTTATAAAATTTTTATTAAAACATTTTTACATACCGTTATATTGGCTGGGCCACAAAAATATTCATTGTGGGCTGCATGCAGTCCGCTGGCCGAGAGTTTGACATGCTTGAGCTACTATATTGGACAGCACAGCTCTACTTTGCAAATACTTTCAAAGCAGGGCCTTTGTAAATGACCACATCTCTCACTGAGTTCTGCACAAGGTAGAGCTCATAATGAACACTCAAAAGTTCTTAATTAACTCTGGAAAGATTCAGTAATCATCAGAACATAAATAAGTGTGGTCAATAACCAAAAGTCACTGTAAATTTAAATGGTTCTTACCTCGATTGCTTAGAAAGATAGAATATATTAAGGGTAAGTTTTAACTTACTGCAAAGTTGATTGAGGAGGCAACAGGTTTTCTCTTTGAGAGCTGTAGGCTGTGGATTACATTTGACTTTTCAGGGTATGAGGCCAAAAACAGAGCCATAATCAATTTCTATGGATTCTCTATCAATGTGTGGCCTGGGTTTCTGAGGCCTATCTTTTTTTAAAATTAAATTTTAATATTACAATTGATGTACAATATTATGTTAATTTCTATCTTTCCACATTGTTACTATAGATGTAAAACAGTGAATTTTCCCATCTCTCCTTAGGCTTAGATCCTTTATTATCCACTAGAGACCTGGTGCACGAAATTCGTGCACGGGGGGGGTGTGTCCTTCAGCCTGGGCTGTGCCCTCTTGCAGTCCAGGACCCCTTGGGGGATGTCTGCCTGCTGGCTTAGGCCTGACCCCCCCCAGGGATCAGGCCTGAGCCGACAGTCAGACACCCCTCTCGCAGTCTGGGGCTCTTGCAGTCTAAGACCCCTCACTTCTTACCGCCTGCCTGCAGTGGAGGCAGGAGAGACTCCTGCCACCGCTGCTGCGCTTGCCAGCTATGAACCCGGCTGCTGATTGAGCGGCACTCCCCTTGTTGGAGTGCGCTCACCACCAGGGGGCAGCTCCTGCATTGAGCGTCTGCCCCCTAGTGTTCAGTGTGGGTCATAGTGATCAGTTGTTCTGCCATTTGGTCAATTTGCATATTAGAGTTTTATTATATAGGATGAATTCCTAGCAGCTCTTAGTACAAAGGGTCTATTGTAAGGAATCTTACAATATGCTTTTTAGGAAATTCAAAAGAAATAAAGGAACACTGGCTTCTATTATGACCATAGAGTTAGCCTATATTTGAATGGAAATATATGGTGTACTTTAAAAAAGGAAACCAAGCAAAGTAAAACTCTATTTTAAAGCTTCCTTCTATTCACTGGAAACTGCAGACTGGGCACCAAGATGTTCACCATCACACCATTGTAGAAACTGTAAAAAAAATTAAGTGAAAATGACTTTTCTCCTGAAAATTTGACTTCTATCCTAGATCCTTGCAATTAAGATAAATTGTTAACAATATTAAGAGTTAAAATGCACCATCAATAAAAGGAGATAACATAGCTAAAACTGAAAAGTGAAGTCTGCATTTATATGTCTTATTAGCCCTACACTTAGTTTGACTTTCATTATTTTAAAAATTCCATTAAAGAATTTCTGTATAAGTGATATTTATATCTTCGTATACAAGTATATGGAGGCTTTAGGGCTGGAGACACTAAGTCTGATTTACACACCAACAAAACAATTATATGCTTGGTGGTACCAAGTAGTAGGACTGAAGTGCTCTAGATTATAGGGCTCATTAAGAGAGGGGTCAGTTGGGCCAAATTCAGTGGCCTATTGCATCACTAGTTGTAAAATACTAACTGAGAAATTGGAGGGGGGTGGGGCGTGAACTGGAGGGTTCAAAACCTGGCAATCAAAGATATTGACTTTAGGAGGTGGAATCTTGCAGGCCCTTAGGATATGGTTAGTAAGAAATTGAAGGGGAGAATATTTAGTTAATCCTCATTAATTGTAGATTTGGTATTTGCAAATTTGCCTACTTGCTACAATTTATTTGCAACCTTAAAATCAATACTCCTGGTGCTTTCACAGTCATTTGTGTTCATGGGCAGAGCTATGAAACATTTGAGTTGTTATTGGCTCACATTCTCTGCTAAGGTCATAAGGTAATGCTCTACCTTTTTATTTCAGCTCTCATATTGTAAATGAGTATCCTACTCTCAATCTATTTAGTGCCCATTTTCCAGATATTTCTGGTTTTTTAAAAAATTATTAAATCTGTTGAGTGACATTGGTTAATGAAATTATATAAGTTCAGGTGTACAATTCTATAATACGTCATTTGTATATTGTATGGTGTGTTCAACACTCCAAGTCAAGTCTTCCATCACCATTTATCTCCCCTAAATTCTCTTCTACCCCCCTTCCCCACCCCTCTTTCCTTCTGGAGAAGTGTCTATTCAGGTCCTTTCCTCATTTTTAAAATTGGATTATTTACTTTTTTGACACTGAGTTGCATAGGCCATTTATAAATTTTGGATATTAACCCCTTATATGTATCATTAGAAAATATGTTCTCCCATATAGTGGGCTGTATTTTCATTTTGTTGATGGTTTTCTTTGCTGTGCAAAGACTTTTTAGCTTGATATAGTCCCATTTCTTTATTTTTCCTTGCCAGAGGAGATATATCAGGAAAAATATTGTTATGAGAAATGTCTGAGATTTTACTGCCTATGTTTTCTTCTAGTATTTTTATGGTTTCAATTCTAATATTTAAGTCTTTAATCCATTTTGAGTGTATTCTTGTGTATGGTGTAAGAAGTTAATCTTTCTCCCTTCCTTCCTTCCTTCCTTCCTTCCTTCCTTCCTTCCTTCCTTCCTTCCTTCCTTCCT
>NW_005369782.1:1730674-1750639 GCF_000412655.1 Myotis brandtii | reverse complement strand
TTTCTTTCTTTCTTTCTTTCTTTCTTTCTTTCTTTCTTCCTTTCTTCCTTTCTTCCTTTCTTCCTTTCTTTTGTTTCTGTCCAATATACCCAACACCATTTATTGAATAGACTATCTTTATCTCATATGTTTTTGTCTCACTTGTCAAATTTTAATTTACTGTAAAGGCATGCATTTATTTCTGGGTTCTCTATTGTGTTCCAATGATCTATACATCTGTTTTTATGCCAGTTTTGATTACTATGGCATTATTATAGAGTTTGAATCCCTCCAACTTTGTTCTTCTTTCTAAAGATTGCTGTGGCTATTTGGGATCTTTTTTGGTTCCATATAACTTTTTGGAATATTTGTTCTATTACTGAGAAATATACCAGTGGCATCTTGATAGGGATTGCATTGCATCTATAGATTACTCTGGGTAGTATGGACATTTTAATGCTGTTAATTTTTCCTACCCATAAACACATTATATGCTTCATTTATTTGTATCTTCTTCAATTTCTTTTATCAGTGTCTTATAATATTCTGAGTACAGGCTTTATACATCCTTGGTTAATTTTTTTGATACAATTGTAAGTGGGATTGTTTTGTTAATTTCCCTTTGTAATTGTTCATTATTTATTTATATATATATATTTTATTGATTTTTTACAGGAGAAACATCGATCAGCCGCCTCCTGCACACCTCCTACTGGGGATGTGCCCGCAACCAAGGTACATGCCCTTGACCGGAATCGAACCTGGGACCTTTCAGTCCGCAGGCTGACGCTCTATCCACTGAGCCAAACCGGTTACGCCAATTGTTCATTATTGATGTATAGAAATACAACTGATTTCTGGATAATAATTTTGTATCCTGCTACTTTAGTTAATTCATCAGTTCTAATAACTTTTTGGTTGAATCTTTTGTTCTTTTTTAAATAGTTTTCTATATAGTATCACATTATCTGCAAAAAATGACAGTTTTACTTCTTTCTTGATAATTTGGATGCCTTCTAGTTCTTCTTCTTGTTTGATTTCTGTGGCTAGGACTTCCAGTACTGTGATGCATAAGAGTGATAGAAGTAGACCTACTTGTTTCAGTCCTGATCTTAAAGGAAATGCTTGTAGTTTTTGCCCATTGAGTATGATGTTGGCTGTGGGTGTGTCATATATAGCCTTTATTACATTGATATATATTCCCTCTATTCCCACTTTGCTGAGAGTTTTTATCATAAATGGGTGCTGTATTTTATCAAATGCTTTTTCTGAATCAATTTATATGATCATGTGGTTTTTGTTATTCATTTTATCTATGTGGTGTATCACATTTATTGATTTGTGGATATTGTACCAACACTGCATCCCCGGAATAAATCCCACTTGATTGTGGTGTATGAACTTCTTAATGTATTGCTGGATTCAGCTTGCTACTATTTTGTTGAGGATTTTAGCATCTATATTCTTCAGAGATAATGGCCTATAATATTCTTTCTTTGTAGTGTTTTTATCTGATTTTGGAATTAGGATAATGTTGACATCATAAAATACTCTTGGGAGTCTTCCCTCCTCTTAAAGATTTTGATATAGTTTGAGAAGAATAGGTGTTCTCTTTTGAATGTTTGGTAAAAATTTCCCTTGAAGCCATCTGGTTGAGAATTTTTGTTTGTTGGGAATTTTTGATTACTGTTTTAATTTTACTAGTTCTAATGTGTCTATTCAGGTTCTCTGATTTTTCCTGATTCAGTTCTGGAAGATTATAGTATATTTCTAGGAATTTATCCATTTCATCCAGTTTGTTCAATTTGTTAGCACATAGTTGTTCATAATATTTTCTTAAAGTTGTTTTTATTACTGTGGAGTCTGTTGTTACTTCTCCTCATTCTTTCTGATTTTATTTGGGTCCTCTCTCTTTTTCTCTTGATGAGTCTTGTTAAACATTTGTCAATCTTATTTATCTTTTCAAAAGAGTGGCTCTTGGTTTCATTGATCTTTTGTATTTTTTTAGACTCTATTTCATTTATTTCTGTTCTGATCTTTATTATTTCCTTCCTTCTACTCACTTTGGGTTTTGTTTGTTGTTCTTATTTTATTTCTGTTAAGTGTAAAGTTAGATTGTTTATTTGAGATTTTTGTTGTTTCTTGAGGTAGGCCTATAATGCTATAAGTTTTTCTCTTAGGACTGCTTATGCTGTGTCCCATAGTTTTTGGGTCATTGCATTCTCATTTTTATTTGTTTCAAGGTATATTTTGTTTTTGTTTTCCATTGTCAATCCATTCATTGTTTAATATCATGTTACTTAACCACCATTTCTTTGTGTGTTTTTCAGTTTTTTCTTGTGATTGATTTCTATTTTCATACTAATGTGGTCAGAGAAGATGCTTGATATGATTTCAATCGTCTTAAATTTATTAATATTTGTTTTGTGGCCTATCTGGTATTTTGGGGGACTTCACTGTTTAAAATGGCCACCATGTATAGCGAAGGAGTGCTGGCTAGTGTTCCTAAGTGCAAAAAGGCTGTGATGTGTCTTATGGAGAAAATACATGTCTTAAATAAGCTTTGTTCTGATTTGACTTAAAGCATGGTTGACTGTGAGCTCAATTTCAATGTCAATGAATAAAAAGTATATACTAGATAGGTTGTCTTTAATAGAAACACAGATGAAACAAGGTCTGTATTGATTAGTTGATAAACATATTTTTACTAGCACTCACAGGAAACTAACCCTGTATTTTCCTAGGACCAGTATTTGCTATTTTAGTGATCATGGTGACTTTTAGAATGGGGGTGGGGAACATCTGGTTCATAGGCTGTGTAAGGCCTGTAAAATCATTTGGTCTGGCCCTGCCAAGGCATTGGGTGTGAGTTAATTAAATGTTTGACCAAATATAGCAGGCTAATTTTTAAGTTGATATTTTTGTATGGCCCACAAAAGATGTTATAAATATCCAAATGGCCATTGGCAGAAAAAAGGTCCCCCAGCCCAAATGCATAACATCTGTGAATGATGAGAATCAACTTATACATTGGAAATATTAGAGACATTTAATTACTATTTTTAAGGGAATATTATTTATGTCCATAATGGGCTCTAGGTCCCAAGATGACCTTTAGGATAGGGGAGATCTGAATGCTTCTAAGACATGTTTTCTTGACTTAGGTCCTTAGATTAAGTTCAGTGAGTCTCCATATACCCTGAAATGAAAGACTGTATATATATATCTGTATGCATTTTCTGGAGGTATGCTATAGGATTTTGAGGAGATTTTCAAAAGTATTCATAACTCAAAAATGATTAATAATTAACTGCTCTGCGGTGTGAACATAAGGCCTAAGACTACTAGTATAATATTATATACAGAATTGAAACTGAGTTTGAACTCAGCTATGTCAGACGGTCTGTAGCAAGGATATAGCTGAGTTTGGTGGGAGATGGAGCTTCAGTGGTCCATTGGACTCTCAATGAAGGAAGACCATGGAATTTTTTACATCTGATGGCACATAAGGGCTGCTCATCATGAAAGAAAAGCCTTAATAAGACAGGCTCTGAAACTTTAATAACTTGGGAACTTTAGTCCTATAGGTATATGCCCAATTTATAAAAATTGGAGAGCCAGAAAGTTCTTGGCATAAGAAATTTTATTTACAAATGTTTAGTTTATAGTTGTAAATCTCTATATTTTAATTTACAGTTAAATCTGAATTCAAAGAAAAACTATCTTAGTTTAGGAACTGGTAGTTTACAAAATGTTTTGTGGGTGGTGACTGGTTGCACTGTGTCCATTCTTTGGCCCTTGTACCTTCTCCCTTTGGCCTTCATGTCAAGAGCACTTTTCATGATACATACATCCCTTGGGGTGTGGAATACCAGAGTGCCTAGGCTTACAGGTGTGGTGAGATGTTAATAGAAATTTGGATCATTAATGGGATGAAATACTTGTAGGTGCTCATTGAGAAATGGCAAGTCACGTGGCTTTCTAGATTTCAGAAATACTTAATCCTGGAGCTGAAAGAAAGACCTTTCTACTCAGTAATTGGCAGTTCTCTTGCTATCTGTTTCATTTGTTCTCATCTCATATCTTTATTGTCCATGCAAAAACTGTCCAAACCTATGGAGAATTTTTGTGAGTTTATTTGGGCCAAACTGATGACAATTGCTGGGAAGCAAAATATCAATGAATTGAGAAAATGCTCCAGGAAATAGGCAGTTTTACCATTTATTTTACACATTGGAATCAAAGGAGAAGACATAAGAGAGCTACATAAAATCCATTGGTGGTAGATTAGGAAGGTGGGAGAAGGCAAAGTGGGGAAATCTCTGTGATTGGATAAAAGGTAAAATGGATAGACATATGCTTCTTTTACATTGGTGGTCATAGGATAGATAACAATGAACATTTACAGCACATAGAGATGGCATGCAGGAGAACAAGATAACAATGAGGGTTCTGTGGTCTCATGCTCTGGGGGCGATTGTGCAATGAGGTGTCTTGGAACAAAAGGATTACTCGGCATTCCAGAGACATGCTATCATAGGCACAAAAAGACAATAGAAAGCCTCAGTCAAAGTAAAGATTGGCCTTTGCCAAGGAAGATACCAGCCTAGGAAAATGACTACCTACTATGACTCTCTGTTAGGAAGTTTTGATTTCAGACCATCCTGTGTAGTTACTTTAGGTTTCTGAGTTTGTAAGGCTTGCCATGTAGGCCTCCCCTGAACTTATCAGTTAAGTATGTAGCCCCCTTTTTTTGTCCACTCTACCATTGAATAACTAACAAATAATTTGTGGGGAGCTGGCATGGCCATGGCATACTCAGCCCCAGGGCACCTTATGTGCCATGCCAGCTCAGCCTGGTTCAGTGACCCTGAGTGTCGGGGGGGGGGGTGAAAGGATTGAGAAAAGATAGACAAGAGAATGAAAGCTGGGTCTCGGTGGGACGCTGCCTCCCTGATGAGGAGACAACGACAGCGCCCACAAGCCGTGTCTTTATTTTATAGCAGATGCCAGGAGGCAAAGTAAGGGCGTGATCACGTTGTTTACAGCATTCTCGTGAGTTTCAACCTCACTCAACTACATGCACCTGAACTCTATCACAAGGCACGTGGGGCTACATGTTTGGACCATAGGTTCAAGCTTAAAACCACAGCCGTTGGCTATAATTGTGCTGGGAGGGCCCTGCCCTCCAGCTGGGACTTGCACGTGGCAGTGAGAGGACCCTGTCCTTTCATTAGTCCGAGGCTTAAACCTGGCCAAAACACCGTACCCGTGCCCCACATAATTCATGATCTTTACCCAGTAACTTCTTTGGACACATCAAATGCATTAATTCTTTTGGACTAGCAGGTTCTATTTATCAGACTTTTGCTTTATTAACTTGCATTTGTAGATTATTTTTCATCTTAAAGCATATTCATTTTTAGACAAATTTATCTTGTGCAGGCCATGTACATACATCCCAGAATGTTTAGAGTAGTGACTGAGAGCACTGGTTCTCAGATTACTTAGCTCTTTACTACACCAAACAACAACAACAATCCACCAGAATAATGATTTCTACTTCATGCAGTTGTTGAGAGAAATAAATGAAATAATGTAATAAGGTACTTAGAGCTTGATTTATATCAACTATCAATATACTGTTCTTATACTTCTCAGGTCAAAGTACTTGCTCTAAATCTCAAAACTAATTGGAAATATATTTGGGACTAGAACCCAAGAACCTGACACACAGGATAGTGGTCTTTTGTGTGAATCACTATTAAATATACACATTTATTTCAATTTGAGCATTTGCTCCCTCAATTTTGATAGTCTTGGTATGCTTTAATAAAATGGAGACTTTGGCAAAGCCCCAGAGGAGCCTGCAGTCTGTTAATTGAGGCTGAAGTTGTTTTGAAATCAATTAGTTTTGTTTTTATTGCCAAATATATCTGTAGATCATTAGTTCTCTGAAAGACCACTTTTTTGGAAAAGTTTAAAAGCTCATTCCTTCCTCAGGCTAAAAATGAGGACTGTGGAACACGTATCAGGCCATTGCATCATTTATTCTTCATTTTTTTGACTTGATCTCTAGGCAGAGCTCTCATGCTTATAAGTCAGAAAATCCTCCTATGGTGGGAGAGCCCATGATGCTTGTTACCTAATTGGACTTATTGTTATGCAACCTTAGTGATTGCTGAGCATTGATGCAACTGGGTGGCACATGGGTTGTTTAAGTATATAATTATATATTGAAACATAACATTATATTTCCAAATATACTTCACCATTGTTAATGAATTCAGATGTTCTACCAGTGACATTAGCATTATCCTCATTTTTATATATAGACAAACAGAGTAAATCACTAGCCCAAGGTCATATTGTATATTACTGGATAATTAGCAGCAAAAGCCAGTTCCTAGTTTTCATTTTAGAGTTTAGGCAATTTTCCCCTTTGCTTCAATTATGATGGTAAAAAAAGGATATGAATCTCATTAAGTCAAATTATCATTTTTCCCACAAAATGTGGTAATATAGTCTTAAAGCTAAATCTACTCCATAAAAGATGGTTTCCTTAAGGCTAAAGGAAATAATCGAAGAGTTGTAGACATTTGTAGACAGAACTGTCCTTGTTTATTGCCTGAAACTTGGTTCCTACATTAATTGCCAGTAACTTTCCCTAGTCATTGTGGCAGACAAAGATAACAGGGCTCCCTATCTCCACCACATTGCCTGCAGGCCTGTTTAAGTGCCCTGGGGGTAAATGACAGAAACCAAGGCCATTGAAATTTGGTAAGTATTTATCCCATAAAGCTCTTGGCATTAAGTTCCCTTCCCACTCACCTCTGTATATTGTTGAGGGTTTTATATGAACAGCTATTTTACATACAAATTTTAGAAGTCTATAAGTTAATATTAAAGTCAAAAGAAAGTGTTCTTATGCTTTTCTAAAACCTGCACTTAACATCCATTTAGAATGAAGGGTACCAGAATATGTTACCAACATATGCCAATTTGATATAGGATTATTGTGAAGGCAATTGAGAACAAGCAGATACAAGAAAAGCTCTCTACTTACTCCCTATTAGCCTGAAAGCAGGACATAGATTGTAACAGTGCCCACCCCCCACACCCAAACAAGAAGGACAAGTTAATCACCAGAGACAACTCTAGGGCCTTATCAACCCAGAGAGGGCAACAGAGAAATCTGCATTACAAACTTTATTAAAACTAAACTTTATGTACCATTAATTTTCCCATATATTTGCCTTCAGAACTTGCCAGTCACTAGAAGCTCAAAGTCCTTTTCCTTTGTCATGTCACTTCTCTAAACATTTATTTATTTATTTTTAATTAAGATGTTATAAGCCCAAATTCTAACCACCCTTTAGAGCAGTGGTTCTCAACCTCCCTAATGCTGCGACCCTTTAATACAATTCCTCATGTTGTGGTGACCCCCAACCATAAAATTATTTTTGTTGCTACTTCAAAACTGTAATTTTGCTACTGTTATGAATCGTAATGTAAATATCTGATATGCAGGATGTATTTTCATTGTTACAAATTGAACATAATTAAAGCATAGTGATTAATCACAAAACAATATGTAATTATATATGTGTTTTCCGATGGTCTTAGGCGACCCCTGTGAAAGGGTCGTTCGACCCCCAAAGGGGTCTCGGCCCACAGGTTGAGAACCGCTGCTTTAAAGTAACTCATCTCTGAGTATTTCCATGTATATTCATGATGCACATGTTAATAAACTTCTGTTTATTTTTCTCTTGTTAACATGTCTGTTATTGCCTTAATTTTTAGGGCCCCGGCCAATGAACTTAATATAGGTAGAGGGGCAACCCTATTTCCCCCCCTACAATACTAAAACACTAAGTACTAGTAAATTGGACGAAATGAATTCAATAGTGAAGCAGTTTTCTTTCACCATTTAATCTACAGCTGCCTCCTGTGATTATTTTTATTTTATTTTATTTTTATTGATTTCAGAGAAGGGCAGGGAGAGGGAGATAGAAACATCAATGATGAGAATCATTGATTGGCTGCCTCCTGCAAGCCCCACACTGGTGATTGAGCCCACAACCCAGGCATGTGCCCTGACCGGGAATTGAACCGTGACCTCCTGGTTCATGGGCTGGGCTCCTATGCTTCTTAAGCTTTTTCATAGTGCGAACACTTTAAGCTTAATATCATGCTTGTTAACAATGCATATGTATAATTCTCAAAGTTTATGAAAGTGGATAAACACACACACACACACACACACACACACACACACACACACACAAGAAATAGAAGAATAAGGACAAAAGAGAGCCCTTAAAGCAATACAAATAAAGCAGAAGACTATCACTACTCAAACCCAAGGACCCATGAGAATTCTGAGAGGACAGTTAATGGAGTTTGCTCCCGCTATCTACAACATCCAGGTGGTGCTCCTTAGTAGACGACACCTGGATAACTCCTTGCACATGTGAAGAAATGCTTTAAAAGCTGAAGTCAAGTCACCTTCTCACGATTTACAAATATACCTCTTCTCCTTGTGCTCCTAATCCCTTCTCTTGAAATAAAATTAAAACATTTTCTCTTTTGGGAATACATTTTTGAAAAACATTTCATTAGGAAGAAGCAATTCATCTTAATAGCAGACTTCTAGTTATGAAGTAAGACTAGTCGAGTTTTAATTTAGCTCCTTTGGGTCTCAGATTCTTTATGTGTAAAATGGGGATATTAGGGATATTCTTATTTTCATGAATATGTAATAAGATAAGGCATAAAAAGATTTAATGCAGGTCTGATACATAGTAAAAAATCAGCATAGCAAAAAAATTATATATGGATAAATAATCTGGTGATATGATGACACAACTCTGCCTATGGAAAGATCCTTTTTCAATAAGTTGTTATTCACTTGTATTAAATTATTAAAAGTTTCAAGGTTAACTTTAGACAAATAGACAAATAGCTGAAATAATAACTGGCATAGTCTGTATTTGAAATTATCTCTCTAGATTAAAAAGATGGGGTAAAATCAGTGAGATGTGTTTTAACAGGAATAAATGAAAAAGTCTGTATGCCAAATTATTTTTTAAATATATTTTTATTTATTTATTTTTAGAGAGAGAGACGGGGTGGGAGGGGGAGAGAGAGAGAGAGAGAGAGAGAGAGACATAGGTTGTTTGCCCCCTAATTCACCCCAAGCGGAGACTGAACCTGAAACCTGGGCATACCACCTGACCAGGAATCGAACCGGCAAGCTTTCAGTGCATGGGAGGATGCTCAACCAACTGAGCCACACCAGCCAGGGCCTGTATGCCAGTTTTATTGATTAATGGGGCAGTCAAAAATACCTAAGAGTTTTAATTTCCCAAAACGCATTATTGAGATGTAATAGTTTGGAAACAAATATAATCTTGAAATGAGTTCATCAGAATATAGTTTACAAGAAAGCATACTGTTTTGAAAGTTGTTCTCTGTGCTTGTCACATCATACTGTGGGGTTTTATCTTGTTCTGGGCTCAAGATTTTAGTAGTAATGTTGAAAATGAAATAAAATTCTGTACAAAATAGCATCCTTTTGTCATATGAGAAACAGCTAGGTGAACCGCTATAATTTAGCCAAAAGAAGAGATAACTTAAGGAGATCCTGCTTTGTTGTCTTTAATTATCAGAAGGACTGCAATGTGAAAAGATAATTTTGTTGGTTAACTTCTCCTTTTAAAAATAGCTTATAGTTGTAGAAAACACATCAGAAAATGCTTTTAAAAATGCCAGAAGACATAATGTTTAAAGAAAGAGAGTCTCAGAGAGGCTAAATGATTTAGAGAAGTCCACAAACTTTTTCTGTAAAAGGCCAGATTGCCAGTATTTTAGACTTTTAAGGCCATGCGATCTTGGTTACAATATTCATATTTACAACAGAATCTGACCATTTATTGAGGTTATTTATTTATTCACTCACCCATTTATTCCAAAAACATTGACTATCGACAGAAATTCCAGCAGATTTCTGTTTATGTCTCATTGGCTGGAACTTTGTCACATGTCCATCACGCTACAGGAGACCCTGAAAAAAGTACATATTTTACACATCAGATCCAACTTCTCTTAGCAAGGAACAATATGTGCCATATTGAAAAATAGTAAATTAAGTGATAGAAGTACATCTAAAATCAAAAATTGAAAAAAATGATCAATATCATACTGATTCTCAGAGGAGGAGGTAGAAATTGTTTTAAAAAAGGATTCATGTATTGATTAAAATATGAAAATAGGGCAGTAATATATTTTTTACAAAATTTGTATTTCATGATTTGGCAGATCAGCAAGATGACTTTAACACCTGGAGCAGCTTATAAGCTCAATTTATCTTTTCTTAAACTCTTTCCTAAAGCTATCCAGTGAAACTGATCTACTTACATTGTCCAAACATTTCAAAAGTCACATTTTGCCAGAAATAAGCAGGATTAAAGTGCTATTTCATGTTTAATTTTAAAATTTGCAAAAATAATGCTTTTGTGGCTAAAGGTAATACTGTAGATGAAACACACCCATTTAATTGTACTTCTGCTAGAAACCATAAAGCAATAACAGGTAAAGAGATTTTATTTTAAGTGGCATGTACCCACAAAAAGTAAAAAAAGGGGTGGGTGGGTAGCAGAGCAGTGGCATTAGCTGCTCCATTCTGATGAGTTAGGCATCCTTTCTGATTGGATGATTCCAATCACATATCAATCATTTTATATTTTATATCATTCCTGCAGTAGCAACAAAAATGTTGTACTGGGAAAGGTAAAGAAAAGTTCTGATTGGTTGAATAGCTGAGTAAAGCTCAATTCTAAGCTGATAGTGAGTGGAAAAAAGAGATACAACATGATTCATATGATAGACTCTCTAATATGTTCAGGAGCAGGCAGTCTGCTAATTCTTTAGGTGGGATAAAGAATCCCATAGGTGATAAAAAAAAAAGATTTGTAGAGTGAGCTTAAGAAACACTGAAAGCCACAGATCCCCAATCACACTATGTACAGTTGAACCTTGTCTGTCCCCACCTGTTATGGACGGAATTGTGCTCCAACTTCCTCCCCACCCCCCAATTCATATATTAAGTCCTAACTCCCAAAGTGACTATATTTGAGAAAGGGCGATTCTGGAGGTAATTAAGGTTAAATGAGGTAATAAGTGTGGGGCCCTAACCCAATAGGACTTGTGTCCTTATAAAAAGAGGAAGAGATATCAGGAGTGTAGATAGAGCAAAGGCCATGTGAGGACACAAGTAGAAGGCAGCTGTCTACAGATCAGACAGAGAGGCCTCAGTTAGGAGAAACTAACTTTACTGGCTAACCTTTATGTTGAACTTACAGCCTCCAAAACTATGAGAAAATAAAATTGTTTTTTAAGCCACCTGGTCTGTGATACTTTGTTATGTCAGCCTGAGCTGTACGTTTAATGTCTGGTGAGGGTAAAATGGAGGGTCTTTGGATAGGAGATGAGTAGCCACAGTTGAAGGCAGGTTATGGGTTAGGGAGAGTCAGTATTTAATACTGAATTCTGAGAAACCTTATCCCTCATCTCCCACTCAGTTTCCAGAAGACATATATCTGGAATATTCTTTACTGGGAAATTTTACCAGTTCAAGAGAAAGATCTAAAATGGTAAAGCTCACAGTATTCCAAGAAAACAGTCCAGCCAGATCTTCCTACTATGACATCTGCAATAGAAAAACTATCCCTTGTGTTTCTGAGAAACCTTTTAATCTACCACTTCTGATTAGACAGAGAATAAAACAAAAAAGCTATGTGGAGGAAGCAGATATAGTACAGAAGGAAACTTTTAAATAAGTGTCATTATTCTGTTCAGAGTAATAATGCATCCATGAAAAAATAATGGAATGTTATATAAAGCAAACAAGCAGAGAATAATTGTTTTTAAAAATTAAAAATAGCGGAAATAGAGTTTTCAGAAAAGTTTTTAAAGATAAAGAAATTCTCACAGAAAGTAGAATAAAAAATAATTTTTTAAAATACTTCAAGGCAGAAAAAATTTTAAAGTTAATATAAGAAAATTAGAGGACCAGTTTAGGAGATCCAACATCTGACTAATAGGAAATCCAGAAAGAAAGACTGAGAAAACTAGAAAGTAGAAAATTATTAACAATTCAAGGAATTTTCCCAGAAATGAAAGATATGAGTTCCTAGATTGTGCCCAGCATAATAGTTGAAAATTAACTGACACAAAGGCATTTACTAATAATTGTACAATTTCAGGACTTCAGGGATAAAGAGAAGATTGTAAAAGCTTCTATGATTAGAAATTAGAAAATATTCTTATCTCTCAAAGTTACTTCAAAGATAGAGGACAATGGAGAAATGCCTTAAAAATTTCTCACCTGATTGTTGGTTTCTTTTTGAATTAATAACACCATTCCTAGTGAAACTATCTCTTAAATATGAGCATAGATTTGAGATAATTTCAGATGTGTAACCTCTCAAAAACAGTTTATTGCTTATGTTGTCTTTCTCACAAGCCCCTGGAAAAGTTGTTTTCTCTAATGAAAGAGTAAATCAAGCAGAAGTAAAGTGTGAGAAGCAAGAAGGAGACAAAGGGATCTCTATTGAACTTGAAGGTAGATCTCAGGATCATGTCATTTCCAACACAGAGTATAACCAATCCAGTTGGAGCAGTTCAGAAGCCTCCAAGAACTTGACACAGTCCTAATAAATGTAGAACAACTCAGGGTTAGGACATAAAAAACCAAGTCATTAAAAAAATTAGAGTTATAGAAGCATGAACAGACTGTTGAACCTCAGAGGGAAGACAGGGGTGGGAAGAGATCAACCAATGTACTTGTATGCATATATGCATAATGCTGGACACACAATGGGATGGTGAGGGCTTGGGGCGAGGTTGGGGGAGGGAGGGGAGGATGGGAGTGAGCTGGAAGAGGTTAATGCGGAAAAAGGAGGATCTATGTAATACTTTCAACAATAAATATTTTTTAAAAAATCAGTACCCTTAATACCAACAGTACCCTTAATACCAACAGTACCCTTAATACAGAAGGTTGTTCAAGAAAGGAAAAATAATCCTAGTGTAAAATATGACCCAATCAATATTTACAAAAATGTGATCATGTGAACCCTGAATACTGATCTAACTAAAGTTATAACTGTCAAGTATGGGGAAATTTTTGCAGTAAAGAGGGTGAGAGGATAAAAAAAGTGCTAAATCCACATTTCCCATAGTGGGAAATGAACAAATTGATGTTTATACTTTTTTAAAAGCAACAATATAACAATGCTATTTGAACATATAAAGGTAAATAAACATAAACAAGGACACTCTGGGGTGAGAGAAATGTAGGAGTCAGGGAGGACAGGAGACTGGTTCCCATTTCATAATTCTTATGGAAATGTTTGATACATTAAAACATGTATATAATTTTTTTGTTGTTGAGCATAAAAACTTGATTACAAATTTAGGAACAGCTGATGCTGTTGATGTTTTATTATAGTATTTGCATTTATATAGTTTTTGAGCTGTAGTATAGTTCACCTGTGTTATATTCTGCCTTATTTTTGCAAATGCTAAGTAAATTAATTTTGATATTTGCCACATACATTTGAGAAATGTTTTGTTTTACTTATAATTAGATGCTTTACTCTTTATGGAATGTACTAGAGGCCCAGTGCACTAAAATTCATGCACTGGGTTGTGGGGGAGTCCCTCAACCTGGCCTGCACCCTCTCACAATCCGGGACCTCTCCGGTAGGGTCCCTAGGCCTGGCCTGAGATCAGGGCCTATTGGGGCTTTCCTTCCCTCAGCTGCAGACAGCTGGCCCCACCCCCGCCACTGCCACTGCTTGCCATTTGTGCAGCACTGCCCCCATCCCCTGCCACCAGTGGCGTCCCTCTATAGGCGGCAGGCTGGGGTGCGATGGCTTGACTGGCCTGGGCCTCCCTCTGCGGGGAGATTGCTGGCTGGCTGCACACCTGCCACAGAGTCACCGCAGGTGGCCTGGGCCTCCCTCTTTCTTTGCTGAGAGGTGGGGCCAGCCCTGGGAGGGGCCATCTGCCTACCTGATCACCCCTAACCGCTGGCCTGCCTAACTGATTGCCCCTAACCACTCTGCCTGCCTGCCTGATCACCCCTAACTGCTTGCTGGGGTGTGGGACCAGCCCTGCGAGGGGCCTTCTGCCTACCTGATCGCCCCTAACCACTGGCCTGCCTACCTGATCACCAATAATCACTGGTCTGTCTACCTGACATTCCTAACCACTCTGCCTGCCTGCCTGATCACTCCTAACCACTTGCTTGGGGGAGGAGCCAGCCCAGCGAGGGGCTGTCTGCCTACATGATTTCCCCTCACCACTTACCTGCCTACCTGATCACCCCTAACCACTGGCCTGCCTTCCTGATCGCCCCTAACCACTCTGCCTGCCTGCCTAATTACCCCTAACTGCTTACTTGGGGGTGGGGACAGTCCAGGCAAGGGACCGTGGTGGTTCTGGTCTCTGGTCGTTATGCTAATGGTGGTTGGCCTTTTATTATATAGGTTGGTCAAAGCTATTTATGGTCTAGCTAGCATAGGACTGCATTGCATGTAACTAAACTCTTATCATATCAAAGGCCAGCTATGATAAATTTGAGGCATTACTAATTTTGTAAGCAACCTTAGGATGTGCTGATGTTGCATTCAATACAGAAAAAAGTCAGCCACTCTCACTTGCAGTAGAGAAATGAGTGATAAGTGACTATGGCTTATATATTCCCACCTCCCCAGAAAATTTGAGATCAAACAATATTTACCGAACTTGAAGAGATTCATTGACACTTTACTCACTTTAATAAAACAAAAAAATCTTTATCTGCAGATTTCCTGAATGATTTCCATTGCTCCATGTTTATTTGAAGATCTAGTTCACATTTTCCTCTCTTGGTTTTCAGTCTCCTTTGAAAATATTTTTCTTCTCACCTCATTATCATTTTCTCTTTTTTTCTTTAATTGCTTTATTATTTGTAAACACTGCCATGAGCTTTTTGACACTTAGTTTGCAGGAGGGATGATTTGCTGTTTCAGTCAGTTCCTTGCTGAAATTTAGAGTACAGAAAATTACAGAACTATTAAAAGATAGTGTTGTACAAGTTGTTGGTGTTGAAGAGTTGAAGTGGGAGCCTCACCTGTCCTCATTGCTTTCCCTTTTTCCACGCTCTCTAGTATTTACTCCCTGGTCCTCCCTAGGCATTGCAACTCATTAAATTCTACTAATCATCATATATTTTTCTTTTTTAAAATATATATTTTTATTGATTTCAGAGAGGAAGGGAGAGGGAGAGAGACAGAAACATCAATGATGACAGAGAATCATTGATTGGCTGCCTCCTGCATGACCCACACTGGGAATCAAGCCCACAACCTGGGCATGTGCCCTTGACCAGAATTGAACCTGGGACCTTTCAGACTGCAGGCTGAAGCTCTGTCCACTGAGCAAAACCAGCTGCAGGGGTGGGCAAACTTTTTGACTCGAGGGCCACAATGGGTTCTTAAACTGGACCGGAGGGCCGGAACAAAAGCATGAATGGAGTGTTTGTGTGAACTAATATAAATTCAAAGTAAACATCATTACATAAAAGGGTATGGTCTTTTTTTTTTTTAGTTTTATTCATTTCAAATGGGCCGGATTCGGCCCGCGGGCCGTAGTTTGCCCATGGCTGACTAGGGCCATCATATACTTTTCTGATTAAGGAGATTATCTATGGCTGCTATTATTTTACCATGAAAAGAGAATCAATAAAGCAAACACCATAAAAGATCAGTGAACTTAAGAGACCAATAAGAAGAAAATGACAGCTTTTTACAAAAGGTCAAGTTTATTATCTTGATATCAATATACTTAAAGAATTTCCAAGCCATTCTGGCCCTTTCTATCCCTCTAACCCACATATCCACGGAGCCCCACACAAAGCCATATCATTAAGTGTCACCACATAGACCACTCAATAAATGCCCCATTTTTTTCATAGATATGCTACATTTGATCCAAGCCATAGGTTTCACCCATGTTACATATGAATTCCAACATATGAAAAGAAAGCAACTTGGTCTAGAAAGGACCAATGTCACCCTGATAACATTTTCATGACCATTTAACCAAGATGATAACATTCTAAACAAGTTGCTTTCTAGACAATTAAGAATGTTCTTTCAGTAGACCATTGAGTAAATGCAATGTTTCAGGCTTGTTTAACAAGAATGATATAACATCTATCTACTACCTTTTGGCAATTCTAATTGTTCCCTCATTTCCTACCTATTTTTCCCTAGTGTGTAGTCTGGTGGCAGAGAAGTCAGCCTACTGGTGTTTAATCAAAGAAGCAAAAATTTCTTCCTTTCACCTCTTTAGTCAGCCAAGAGGAGAGCAAATGGCTGGAGCTCAGCCAATTGAACTGTATGAAGATACACTCTGAATTCTTAGTACATAATGCAGAGAGAACAGGTTAGAGTTTCATCCTTACACTGGCAGTGGCCTCATCACTGTCCCGGTGACCAGCAAGGTTGTTGCAGTCACCCAGTCTGGTTCTGTGGCCTCCCCATCTCCTCTACGCATCCTTAGTACCTTTCCAGTAAACCCTCTGTTGCTTAGGTAAGGCAACATCAGTTTCTGTTGCTTACAGTCAAACACTCCTAAGTAACACAAAGGATACTTTGCCAGACCCCTGGCTAAGAACATACAGTTAACATGTGCAAGCTACTCTTTGTTATCACAGGTTCCCTGATATTAATCTTCTGAAGATTACTTTTTTTTATTTTTTTAGATGGGCAGAAAGAATGGGATTGGAGGTAAAACCCTTTTTTTTTTTTCTCAGACTGGGACTGATTTTGCTCTATCTTTTTAGTGATGCCACCTCTCAAATTTATTTCTTGGAATTTTCATTAGTTGTTATTCATGTTCTATTTGGGATGACAGAAAAGCAGCTATGTCCTCTGTTCAAACTGCACTGGTCCTGGAAATGAGCTGTCATGTAGACTCTCATGATCTCTAGTCCAGAGCAGTTCAGTCATCATATCTCATCAATGATGAGAGGGAAGTTGCGGTTTTCTCATTCTTGTAGTTCCCCTACCAATGAAGGTGTGGACAAACCATTTTCCCCTTGGGGCCTCAATGTCCATTTTCCCAATAAATATAAACATCTGTAATTGCAGATTATGAATGACAGTGGCATCCTTATATCACTCTCTGCATTCAGATTTTTGCTCAATTTTTATATCAGTTTAATATTAGTTAAACTGAGGGAGAAAAAGCCTACTTAATAGTTTATATCACAAATTTGGGTAAACAGACATATGCAATCCTGAATTTAATAATGGTAATAATGTAACAATAATGATAATAATAACAGTGCCAAGCTACAATCTTTTAATTAATGGCCCAGCTACAAGAAGTTGCATAATAAAATGTTTTAAGAGAGGCTGTATTATGAGATTTCTACAAAATCAATTACCCTGGCTGCACAAGTCAATGAATCTGTTTCTAATTGCTAAAAATAAAGACATTTTATTGTAAACATTTCCTTAAATTTGACTTTTATGATCATAAAGGTTATTTTTGCACATTTGAAAGAGTCAAATGGTTCTATGATACTTATTCATAAAAATAGCTATGCCTCCAGGCTTCCTTCCATTTCAGTTTCCTCAGAGGCAACCTCCTTTCAGCTGGTTGAGCTTTTCAGCTGTTACTTTTGATAGCTTGCCTCCACTGGTGTTAGTATAATAACAACATTGCTGTTTCTTGATCTCTCTATTTTCTATAATATCCACTGAATTCCCACAGTGGAAAATGAGGATTTAGCCCTCTTTTGTTCACTAGGTTCCAGAGATAAACATACATACTTCCCAACTCCCCTGTCATCCCACTGATATTATTGTATAATTTGCATTAAAATTATTTAGGGTACATTCTGTTTGTGCAAGCACTATTCACAGAGAAGCTAGGTATAAGCTATGACTACTTTTCCTTCTTTAAGCAACTTTTTCTTTTCTGTGTAGCTGTCTTATTTTGTCATTGGCTTTATTTCTATGTACTAATAACTGAAAAATGTCCAAACTCTGTCACTTTCAAAAAATAGTCTGTGATTTTTGTTTTCTGAGTTGCTCCATTCTTGCTCCAGCTGTCTAATGACTTGCTATATTCCTTCACTTTAATCCTAGAAATGGTTTTGCCTCTTTCTTAAAGGAGAGAAACCCTTTTTTGGATACCATGTCTTCCTTTTTCTTGGTTACTCCCTCATTTAGTACAGAATTTCTTCAGAAGTTTCCTAAGAAAGGATGCATGGCAGGAAAAATTTTTGAAGCTCTTGAAGGTGTGAAAATGTCTATCCTTACCCTTGATTTGTCAGCTTGTCTAAAAATAGAAAACTAGAGTGAAAATCTTTTTACGCCAGAGTTTCACTTATTTTCATGGTCTTTCAGCTTTCAGCACTGCTCTTGAGAAGGCCATTGCTGTCCTGGTTTCTGATTTCTGTATGTGGTCTCTTTTATCTTTCTGGAAGCTTTAGATAAATTTTCATTCTTAAGTGCTCTGGAATAGATCCATTATATCTGCTCAATAAGCACTTAATTGACACTTTCAACTTGCAATTAATGTATTTCTAGTTCAGAGAAATATTCTTGATTGCTTATTTAATGATTTCTTGTGCTCTGTCTTCTCTATTCTTTCTTCATTTAAACTTATCATTTAAATGCTGTGACTTTTAAATTGTTTCCTTCAATTTTCTTACCTTTTCTTTTTTTTACATTTAACTCATCTTTTTTATCACTTTGCTCTACTTTCTGGGATATTTCTTTGATTTTATCTTCCAACTGTTAGGCTAAGATTTTCCTTTTTGTTATATATTTAATTTTTAAATAATTTTCTTACTCTGAACAAGCACACTATATTTCTACTAGAGGCCCGGTGCACGATATTCATGCACGGGTGGGGTCCCTAGGCCTGGCCGGCGATCAGGGCCAATTGGGGCCTTCCAGCTGCCGTCTGGGGCCTTCCTGCCAGCTGCCAGCCAGGGTCTGCCGGATGGGGGTTGGGACCATGGGAGGTTGGCTGTGGGAGCACACTGACCACCAAGGGGCAGCTCCTGCATTAAGTGTCATAGCAACCGGTTCTTCCAGTCATTCTGGTGGTTTCGGCGTTCTGGTCACTTAGGCTTTTATATAGATAGACTAGAGGCCTGGTGCATGAAATTCGTGCATGGGAGGGGGGTGTCCCTCAGCCCGGTCTGCACCCTCTCCAATCTGGGACCCCTCGGGACTGCTGGTTCCTAACCACTCACCTGACTGATGGCCTGATCCCCCTAACTGCTCTCCCCTGCTGGCCTGATCCTCCTAACTGCTCTCCCCTGCCTGCCTGATCACCTCTAACTGCCTCTGCCTCAGCCCCGCCACCATGGCTTTGTCTGGAAGGACATCTGGAAGGTCATTTGGAAGATGTTCAGTCTAATTAGCATATTACC
This sequence comes from Myotis brandtii, assembly GCF_000412655.1. Taxonomy (NCBI): domain Eukaryota; kingdom Metazoa; phylum Chordata; class Mammalia; order Chiroptera; family Vespertilionidae; genus Myotis; species Myotis brandtii. The sequence goes on along the minus strand of NW_005369782.1, from coordinate 1,731,153 downwards.
CCTTTATTAGTATAGATGCCACCTTGTCCTAAAAATGCAAGTTGTTAGCAGGTTTTCCTATCATGGAAGGAGAGCCCACAGTAGCATCCTGGGTTCTGACCAGGGCTTATGCACTCAAGCTTTATCTCAGCACATGAGATTCCTAGAAAAAACTCTTGGGTACCTTGAACATTTCCATCGATTTTGCCAAATCATCCTTCAAAAATATTGAACCACTTTAAACTCTCACCAGCAACCATACATGTGCCCTCTGTCCTACTTTGATGCCAATATCATTGATTTCCCCCCAGAAGCTTCCATCCCCTCAGCTGGGACTGCTTGGCACTTGAGCCAACCTTACTGCTCAGCCCGGGATTTGATTTCCTGAGATAGAATTATGCAGGAGGAAAAATAGTTTTCCTCTATCCTTCTGAGTTCTTAGCGGAGGCCCTTGTAATGAAAGACAGATTATCAAGAGAAAAACAAAAGTTCATTAACAT
>NW_005369782.1:1709386-1730516 GCF_000412655.1 Myotis brandtii | reverse complement strand
GGGTGGGGGGAGATAGTTTGTAACAAAGTTTGGGTGTGATGTAAACTTCTAGTCTCCTGTCCTGTGACAGGAGTCAGTCTTCACTGGCTGATAACACTTTTCCCATCGAGGGGACCTATGACATTTAAGCTCCTTTCGGGGGTCCGATTTTAAGCAGATCAGGAGACCTCAGTGAAAGCCTCTCCTTGCATTTGCTACTTTTCAAGCATCTGCAGCTCAAGATCATCAATATAACAACACGGCATATATTGGGGTGGCATGTTCTCTGACCTTCAGAATAAACCCAACAAAACCTTGTTTCCTCTCTTAGATGATTTGCCACAGTAGCATTATTCCCTGGAGACAGTATTCTGACCAGACCTTCCTGGGAGTGGTCATAACATACCCTGTGCTTGTAGAAAGGTGTGGGCCTTATCACTAAATAAATCAGGGTCAGTTTTCTCATCTTGTGGAAAGGGAGATAAAGTTATGATAGTTTATCTCCCTTTCCACAGGTTTCCTGTGGGTTTGTGCCTCCGCTGCAACCCCAGTGACCCCAGTGCCTCCGTGGCTGTGGGGCTTGAAGCTTCTGGGTGCCAGCCCCCCCTGTGGACTTGTGTCTCTGCTCCTCTGACCCTAGCACTGCCGTGACCACGAGACTTGGGGCTGCTGGGTGCCGAGCCCCCCTGCAGGCTGTGTCTCTGCTCCTCCAGCCCCCACTGCAGTGGCGAAGAAGAAGGCCCAGAGGCCTTCCGCAGGCTGGTTGGGGCGATAACGCAAGCATCCCGGCCCAGCCGCCACCATCTTTGTCAAGGAGTAACAGCAATTTGCATATTCCCTCCTTATTGGCTGTGGGTGCCACCACATTTGTCACGGAGTGATGGCTAATTTGCATGTTACTCTTTTATTAGATAGGATTCTCATTTCATGAATTCAATGTCTTTTTATTTTGCCAGAATTTTATATATATATATATATATATATATTTTAAACTTTTCTTTTCCTTATATAATCTATTGTCTCCTCATTTTTTCCCCTATTCTTATGTTTGTATGTTTTGGTTTTATTATTCATGTTACAGGCTTGAATGAGGTGCCTACTAATGCTTTAATGGCTTTTCATGTATTAAGTGGGGTATGAAAAATTGTTTAAAAGCCACAAGTTTGTTGGATTTAGGTTTCACTAGTGATTTGGTTCTAATCTTTTGCTGGGAAACCACCAATGACAGAGCCTTTTCTTTAGATCTTGCCAGATTACCTAGAGAAGAATAGTTCCACCTTAAGTTAGAAGTCTGGCTGCCAATCTCTGGAAAATGACTGGGAAAAGCTGCATGGTCAGCTTCAGGGTTGCACATATACTCAAGGCTGCCCTTGTTTGGGTACAGCACCCTTCCCACTGCTTTGCTATAAGACATAAGGACTTTCTTTTGCTCTCACCAGAGAGTAAGTCTCCTATCTTCTGCTGAGGTGTTAGGTGGGATCTGGACTTCTAACTACTTTTCTCCCAGACTTATGACGGGCGTGCTGGGGCTGTGGTCTCTTCTCCGCGTCCGGCACAGAGGCGAGGGCTTGAACCAGTTCAAGCAAGTTAGGAGGCACTTTCAGGATTAAAGAATAATGAAAGACATACATAAAATAGATTAAAAGCTTGGGCTGAGTGTGGTGTCTGCCCTCTGACTCGAGGGACAGGCAGAGAGAGCCTGCCCTCTGGAGGGATAGGCACAGAGAGAGCCAGCTCTGAAAGCTGTTTATTATATACTCGAATTACAGGAAGTTACATCACATATGGGTGGGCCTTTGACATCATGAGATCCATCCCCTTAACACTGGGAGTGAGAGTCAGACTGAGTGGTGTCCAGTCTTTGACTGGTCCCACCTTCAGAATGTGGCTTTGCCATCACACTGAATCCTAGCTGACATGAATTAAGCCATGTGTTTTCTAATGGCCCTTAACAATCCACATTTGTTTTAGCTCCACTTTTACCCTCTTCTTCAAATACCTATACTGTTGTTATTTCTTAGCTTTTAGGAATTCTAATGTACAAATAGATTGTTTCTTGGCTTACATCACTGCTTGATTAGGTTTCAGCATATTTGGGACTTCTAAATCAATTGCCACTTATTCTTATACATTCCACATTCCAAAAATTATTCCTAATATGCTTTGTTTCATATTTTTATCTTTTTTAGTTTATGTTATAAAATTTATTTATTAATATTCTCTAGTTAGGAAAGGAATAGAAGTAAATATAGATGGACAATGTCCTGCTTAATTGGAAGTTTGAGCATTATATATTTATTCCAATATAACTAATTTGATAGCTATATAATATTTGGGAAACTTCTTGAATTACCGCTGTCGAATCCTCAGGTTTCATAAAATAGAGTGTAAAACCACTAGCCTTTTTAAAAGGAAATGGGCTTTGGAATTGTATGCCTATGGATTTTAATCTTGCATGATTGCTTTCTAGAATAACAGAAAATAAGAGTTAATTTGGTAGCCATTTGTAATTGCTTTCACCAGCCTTTTCCCACCTTTGAAATAAACTAAATCCTGAAACCCCTTTATTTTACTGAACTGCAACATAGATGATAATTAATAAATTAACAGAATTAATTTAAAAATGATATCTCTTTCTTTCTAATTTTTACAACTGTTCAGAAGCATAAGTATCACCTCTGTTTTACATATGAGGGAACTGAGCTCTGAAAGCATTTTTCCAGGGTTTTCAAAATTGTGTCATCTGAATATAACTGGTATGTTGTAACATTTCTATATACTAGTAAGTAACACACATACACATATATCTTTAGTTGATAGATAGAATATGCTATAATAAGAAATTGATAAACAGGCTCATCAGTGGCTTCCTATGTATCAGCAATTGCTCTTTTTTAATATTTTTATTGATTTCAGAGAGGAAGGGATAGGGAGAGAGAGATAGAAACATCAATGATGAGAGAGAATCATTGATCGGCTGCCTCCTGCACCCCACACTGGGGATCGAGCCCACAACCCAGACATGTGTCCTTGACTGGAATCGAACCCCTGACCCTTCGTTCCGAAGGCCGATGCTCCATCCACTGGGCCAAACCAGCTAGAACTTGGCAATTGTTTTAAAGTGAGAATTTGTGAGGATCTTGAGGTAAAAGAGAAATATTTAAGATAAACAATTAAGAAGTTTGTGTGGTATAACATGTTTCCTTTTTTCCCAACAAAGTCTATATTATCCATAAACATATGGGTTAGTTTAATATTTTAATAAAATAATGAGAGAGATTATTCTCAATGTGAAAATATACCAATTATATTCACAAGGCATTATTTTGGAAAATTTGTCAATTTACTCTCACTCTGTATTCTCACATGTAAATAAGACTGATACCTACCTTTGAATTGCTTAAAGGGTTAGAAAGAAACACTAAATAAAAATTAGGAAAGTACTAGGGAGATAATAGATTCTTTAAGATTTCTATTTGTTTTACTGAGTGCAAATTCAAAAACATATACAAATTTGAGAGAAGTTAGATTCTCTGCATGCTTTCCTTCCTATTTCGCCAAGACTCATTTTGGCAATATGCATTGAGCCTTAAAAAGAAGCTTTCTAGTCTAATTACAGTCTATTTCCTTGTCATCCTTTTGCCAAGAACAACCAAAAGCAGGACTAATTTTCAGAGTGCTTTATTTGTAAGAAGTGAACTATGGTTTAAATCATTTAACTAAATTTGTGTATCTGTGGTATCTCCCATCATGATAGACAGATAGGAGGCTCTCCATAAATATTTACCGAATGAATGGATAAATCAAAAATATTGCTAAAATGAAACTACTATTTTTACTAGTTATGCTTTCAATTTACATTATCATTCTTTCTAAACTTTAGATCTATATCTTATATTAAGTCAGGGATAAGCAAATGTTTTCTTTAAAAGATCAGATAATAAATATTTTAAACTTTGTAAGCCATACGGTCGCTATTGAAGCTACAAAACTCTGCCATTGTAAACGAAAGCAACCATAGAAGGAACATAAGCAAACACACTTGGCTGTGTTCCAATAAAGCTTTAATTGTATAGACTACAATATGACGTTTATATAATTTTCACATCACAGAGTATTCTTCTTTTGATTATTTTATTTGATCATTTAAAAATATAAAATTCATTTTTTTACCTTACAAACTGTTCAAAAGCCAGAGGTGGCCAGATTTGGTAAATAGACTGTAGTTTGCCACCCCTTTATTAAAGTGTGGTTCTTTGTTTAAAAGCATATAAATGCAGATGATCTATTCCCTCTAGTTGTCAGCATAGCCATTTAGCAAATATAAGATTTTTTTTATCATAAATTACAGTAGGATTTCTTTTCAAACTATTTTCAATAAGACTAATATGGTAAATTTGAAATCGGCTTGCTCAGGTATCATGATTTCCGTGTTATGACAATGATGTTTATCAAAACATTTTGCTTATCTTTCCAAGTTCTCACTGGTTTAGAAAACAAATGAAAAAGAAAGTATTATTTCAATTCCTCCACCTTGCTCAAAAATCTTAGTCATGTTTGAATCCTCCCTCTCCTTGCATCTTCTCCCATCCCTCAGAGACAATCAATTCCCAAATCTTATCAGGTTTTCTTTTCTTCAAGTCTTAAATGTCTTCCTTTCTATTTCCATTCGTAGCCTAGTTCAGGGACCTCATCAATGATTTTATTTGTGAAATAAACATTTTATATACTCAATTTCTCTTCTGTCAATCACCTGTCTCCATAATCCTCTGAACTCTGAAGATGATACAAGTAGGGACTCTCATTAGAAAAACTGACACATGGTCTTTTCCTCACAAGGACAGGCATAGGGCATTTGTCAAAATTACAAGACAACCAGCTTAGAGATAGGGACAAAGAAAATAGTTTTCAATGTCAGAGGGCATGACAGAAAACAAATTTCATAGGTAGGTTACATTTATCCTGAACCAATTATTCACAGAATATGCAACTGAGCAATTGAACAAGAAAGAAAGATCAAGTGGCAGGAAAAAAATAATTAGCTTCAGAATCAGAAAAAAAAAAATCCTTAAATCAGATCTCTCTGGTTTTAGACTTAACAGCATTAGTTTTCCTAAGTAAAATTGTTCTGATTAGATTATGAATATGAGACATTGATATTTAGGCACCAGAGTATTACTTTAAAAATGTGTGCTACACAAATTTCTTGAACTTGACAAAAATTAGTATTATTAGATATGAATTAATGTGCAACCAGCAACTTTTTCAGGTCCCATTTCAAAGCACCACATTCTTACTTTTCAGTTTTCTTTTTGCAGCCATAAATGTAACCATCCTTATGAAGCACCAGTTAAATTTAAGGACTGGATGACACAGAGGCTATCAGATAACCCTGATACAATGAGCTCTTAGAAAACTCCAGACATCTGTGTAACCCAGACACATCCTCCCAGGCCTATAAGACCAAGTTAAAGGTTCAAGGCAAATGACCACATTTGGAAATTTCCCTGCCCCTAAACAATAGTTGGCTTGATTTTTCCTTGACAAGGCCCCAAACTCAAGAATTCTCTATTGCCAATCTTGATTCTCACCTCTGGACCTTCTAGATTTTGTATTCACAGATGATCTTTCTGTCCAGGAACCTTGACTTTTTACAGTGGATTGTTGTTCAGTTTTCTTCTTTGCCTCCGGAAAAAGAATCATCTGCCCCAAAGACAGCTCAGATAATTAAATCTTCCCCACCTGTTCTGTGCGACTTCAAGTCCAGACTTGCAGTTCTTAATCATCCTCCTAACCTCGCTACAAAAAAAAACACCACACAAACAACAACAAACAACAACAGCAACAACAACAAAACCAAGGAAAGAAGCACTCCACCATAGAATAAAATGTTTGTGGGAACCACATGTTGGATTCCAATTGCTTGATAACTGCCCAGTGAGAAGTCAAGAGGAAAAACTGCCAGACACTATTAATGTTTTGATGGTATAAATGAATTTTTGATGGTCTGAATAAAGCTTATTTATCATATTCCCAGATGACTCAATTTTAGGTGATGTGACTAACATGAATGTTGACAGAAATAATATTCAAACAAATGGTTGTCTTTGAATGAATAGTTATAGTGTTACTTTTATTTTCTTGCCTGAATTTTTAGTATTAGCCATGTATAGGCTGGAAAGGTTCCTTCAGCCTACATCTCAGAATAAGGATGATGTAGAAAAAACGCCAGTGCATCCTGCCTTGGAGATGTAACACGAGTGAAAGATAAATCTGTACTGTTGGAAGCTACTAAAAATTTGACATCATTTGTTATGTCATAATTTAGCCTAAGCTGACTGAAGCAGCATTTTGCTTATTGGCATTTATCCTATAGTTACATTCAGGAATGTATATAATTATATAGTTAGATAGATGTTATTATGTCTAACACAAATGATTAGAAACAACCTAAATATTCATCAATAGAGAACTGGCTTAATAAAGTATGATTCAATCATATGAAAGTACCATGAAACTGCAAAAATGGATAAGAAAGCTTTTACGTATTAACTAGAGGCCCGGTGCATGAAATTCGTGCACTGAGGGTGGGGGTCCCAGCCCAGACTGCCCCCTCTCACAGTCCAGGAGCCCTCAGGGGATGTCCTACAGCCACAGTCTGGCCATGGAAGCTCAGAGCAGGCGCCCCGTGTGTGTGTGTGTGTGTGTGTGTGTGTGTGTGTCCACTGGGAGCCTGCCCACAGCCATGTCAGAGGCTCGGAGCAGGTGCCCCTCTGTGTTGATCTCTCAGGCTTAGGGCTGCGCCCGGCCCCTCCTCTGGAGCTGGTTGTGACCATTAACAGAGTCCCAACTTCATTTGCACATTACTTCTGTTTTAAATTATGTAAATAAGGAGACAAAAAATAGTTCTATATTTGTACAAAGACTATCTCTGAAAAGTGACACAAACTTGTCTCTGTTTAGGAAAACTGGATGACCGATGAGTATGTTTGGAAAGGTGATATTTTTATTGCATACCCTCTTGTACATTAAAATTTTTGAATGTTAGTGAATGTATATAATTCAAAAGAAAAATAAAATTTTATGTAATAAAAAAAACTAAGATATAGTATTTGAATAGATCATATCTGGATTTTGGAGTTCTGCTATCCCCAATAGTTCTATACTATAATCAATCCTGCTTTGTTTAACATATTACCTTTCCATTTTAGCTACTAAATAACTCTAATCATTCATTATGTCCAAGCTCAATTCCATCATGCAATTTTGTTTTACCAATATAGCCCTCTTGGATTTTCCAAGTAAACACATTGGTGCCCTACTTAGAACTGCTATTAGTGTTGCATCTACTGTGAATGTTGGCGGGTAATGACTCACATCTTCAACCTTCTCTTGAGAACTGTCTTCAGCCAACAGAAGCCATCTTACCCTAGGGTTTCCTGGGAGTTATAGCACCCTTCCCAGATGAAGCTTACAGCCAGAGATGACTGATACAAGACTTAAAAAATTCTCAGCTCTCATGTATTGAGATGAAACAACTTTGAAGTGGTACCATTCATGCCCCAGAGCTCCCCATGGAATCTGGAGCTGAAATCACCGAAGGCTTCTTCTCCTGCCTACCCTGATTTCTTTACTTCCTTCCTCACCAGTTTTTTCTAATAACTTTTGTTGGGAGGATCCTCAGGACACTGCATTTAACAACATAATGAGAGAATCACAGTGTGTGTATGTATGTGTGTAGAGGGATGTCAGCATTGTTGAGAAGGTCAGTGGGATTTATCCTTTGTGGGTTGGACCTTACCGGAGAGCATGCTATTACAAATCTAAGTTTCCTAGCAGTAACGAGAAAGGTAGAATCCTGGAGTAGCAGAGACCAGGTAATGGCATTAAGTGTCAAAAGTGAAGTAAGCATTACTACTATAAAGAGTAGTCAGGAGGATCTGAGTTACAAAGATCTGTTAAACACAATATTATATTGGTAAGTTGGATGCATAGCCAACAAGGGTGTTGCTTAATATATAATTTAAAAAATGTGAAGACCATGAACAGTCATAACCTTACTCATTTTCCAGTATGATTCAAGGCTTAGACTCAAAATCCATTGATTGAAAGAGGGACCAGTTTCTTATGAGAAAAGGTCTTATAACATTATAGAACAAATGCTTAGCCCTTGCTAGTTTGGCTCAGAGTTTAGAGTGTGGGCCCCAGGACTGAAGGGTTATGGGTTCAATTCCAGTCAATAGCACGTACCTTGTTGCAGCCTCAATCCCTGCCCTTGTCAGGGCTCATGAGGGAGACAACCAATCAATGTGTCTCTCACATCAATGTTTCTCTCCATCTTTCACCCTTCCACTCTCTGTAAAAGAAAAAAACAAAACAAAATACAAAAAAACATAAACTGATGAACAAAAACAGATCCAGAGACAGAGAAGCATAGATCACCGTCAAACCTCAGAGGGAAGGTAGGGGAGGGTGGGGGTAAGGAGGAGAGATCAATCAAAGGACTTATATGGGGAGAGATGAACCAAAGGACTTGTGTGCATGCATATAGGCCTAACCAACGGACACAGACAACAGGGGGGTGAGGGCATAAGTAGGGGGGATGGGGGGTAATGTGGGGATAAGGGCACATATGTAATAACTTAATCAATAAAAAATTTAAAAAAAGAAAAGAACAAATGCATAATGAATAGTGACTCTCTCAGTCTTTATATAAGCAATTTGTCATTTACTTGAGTAATAATATACTAAAAATAAGGTAATACCCATCTATTTTGAGGACTTATTTAAATGATCTATTCAATACTGAAGAGTTGTAATAGTTTAACTTTTCTGAAGAATTTATTCATCTCATTGAAGTTATCAAATTTATATGTGTAGAATTTTTATAGGATTTCCTTATTTTTCTTTGATATCTTTGTAAGGTCCATAGTAATATCTCTGTTTCAATCCTGATATTAGTAATTTCTGTCTTCTCTTTTTTTTTCTTTATCAGTCTTGCTAGATATTTGTCATTTTCTTTCTTTATTTATCTTTATTTCAGACATCCTCTTATACTCCCCCATTGACCTCCTCCACCCTGCTCCCATCCCCCACCAGGCCTTCATCCCACTGTTATTCATTTTTAATCTTTTTAAAGAACCAGTTCTTTGCTTATTGATTTTTTTTCTACTGTTATTTTTTCTGGTTTTGATTTTACTTATTTTTGCTCTTATTTTTATTATTTCCTTCTTTTTGGTTTATTTTATTTTTATTATGCTTCCTTTTGGCTTATTTTACTTTTCTAGGCCTTTGAGATGAGAAGCTTAGATAACTAATTTGAGATTTTTTTCTCTTTCTAATGGATGTATTGCATGCTATAAATTTCCTTCTCAGCACTGTTTTAGTTGTATCTTATAAATTTTGCATGTTGTATTTTCATTATTTTATTCAGTTCAATGTATTACTATGATTTCCCTTAAGATTTTTTCTTTAACCCATGGATTATTTAGAAGTGTGCTATTTAGTTTCCAGTTGTTTGGAAATGTTTTCATTATCTTTCAGTTATTAATTGTTTGCTTTATTCCACTGTGGTCAGAGAACACATCTCTATGATTTCAATTCTTTTACACATCTTGATTTTTTTTCCCATGGGCTAGGATAGGTCTATTTTTGGTATACGTTCCATGAGAATTTGAAAATAATATACATTATAATGTTTTGGGGTGGAGTATTTCATAAATGTCAATTAGATCCTAATGGTTGATGGTATTGTTGAGGTCTATATCTTTGCTGATTTTCTCTCTAGTTGTTTCATCAATTGTTGAAGTTTCTAGTTATATTTGTGGATTTTTTTAATTTCTCCTTTAAGTTCAATCAGTTTTGCCTCACTTTTTTTTAGCTCTTTTCTTTGGTGCAAATGTACCTATATAGGATTGCTGTGTGTTCTATCATCATTATATCATATCCTACTTTGCCTCTAATAATATTTTTTGCTCTGAAGTCTACTTATTTGATAATAATATTGCTTTCTTTTTAAATAAATTTTCCATCCATTTATTTTCTACCAGCCTATGTTGTTATATGTAAAATAAGATTTTTTTTCTTGTAGAAAGCATATAGTCAGGCCATGTTTTAAATCCACTCTGCCAATTCTTGTATTTTAATTAGTCTATTTAGGCCATTTACATTCAGTGTAATTACTGATACATTAGGGCCTAAGTTTGTTATTTTATATTTTGTGTTTTCTGTTTTTGTTTCTCTGTTTCCTTTTTCCTAGCTTCCTGTGGGTTGGCTGAATATATTTTAGAATTCCATTTTGATTTATCAGTAATGTTTTTCAGAGTAACTTTGTATATGTTTTTTTTTAATGATTGTTCATAACATTACATTTTATATACATAACTTACTATAGTTTACTGTTGGTGTCATTTTTGCCAATTCTAGTGAATTATAGAAATCTTACCTCCCTTTATGTCTTCTTATTCTCCCTCACTTATAATACACTTGGCTTAAATGTTTCCTCTATATACATTTAGAAATGCATTTGACAGTGTTATAATTTTTAATTCAACCATCAATTAGAATTTAGAAAATTCAAGAGGAGAATGGGAACGTTTGAAAGTTCCTTCTCTTATTTCCATTCTGTTTAGAAAACTGCCTTTTGCCATTCTTTTAGTGTAAGTCTGTTGGTGACAAATTCCCTCAGTTTTCCTTCATCTGAGAGAGTATTCCTTTATTCCTGATAGATATTTTTACCTGATATAGGTTTGTGGGATTATATTTCTTTCCTTTTAGCACCTGAATAATATAGTGACACTTTCTTCTGGCCTCCAGGGTTCTGATGAGAACTCTGATGTCATTGGAATTAATTTCCCCTTTTAGGTCTGGTGTTTCTCTCTGGCTGCTTTCACAATTTTTACTGTCTTTAGTTTTGAAAAGATTAATTATGATGAATCGTAGCACGGATATCTTTGAGATGATCTTATATGGTGTTTGCTCAGCTTATTAAATCTGTAGGCTTATATCTCGTGTTAAATTTTATGTTTTCAGACACTATTTCTTTGAGTATTTTTCAGTGCCACCTTTTTTCTCCTCTGTTTTTAAGACTCCAATAACACAAATGTTATATCTTTTATTATGGTCCCACAGGTCCTCCTGCACCCAGACTTTTCTCTCTGTTATTTAGATTGAATAATTCCCATTGTTCTATATTTCCATTGTCACTATTTCTTTCCTCTGCCCATCCATCGTGCTATTGAACACCTCTACTAAGTATTTTGTTTATTTTTTATTATAAAATTTTCATTTCTTAAAAAAATTGTATGTCTTTAATATTTTCTATTTGTTGATATTTTCTATTTTTTTTTGTTTGCTTCAAGTGTATACATAATTGCTTATTAAAGCACTTTTATTGTGGCTGATATGGAATCTTTGTCAGATAAATCTAACATCTCTGTTATCTTGGTGTTGGCATGTATTGATTTTTTAAAATTCAGTTTTAAAACTTTTTGGCTTTCAATATGAGTGTTTTTTTTTTATTGAAATGTGGAAATTTGATTATTCTTAAAATTTATGTTATAAGACTGGATCTTGTTTTATCTTTCTGTTTTAGATGGATTTCTCTGACACCGATCCAGTGTCTGCCTCTTTTCAGCCAGGTGGAGGTAGAAGTTCAAGTTCCCCACTTGGTCTCCTTTACCACCTGAGATAGGGGAAACCCCAATACTGCTACAGGGGTATGGGAGTTTCAGTCAACCATGTACTTCTCACTGATAACCCAGTGTGAGTGGCCACATTATTGCTTGGGTGATAGTGAAAGTCCTGAACCTCCACTGGGCTTCCTCTGATTCCACCCCAATGAGGAATGGGAGGAGCACCTCATTACTGTTGACTTATGTGGAAGTCTAGGCTCACCATATGGTTTTCACGTACACTGACATGGGGACTGGCCGGACTACCACAGGTGAGGAGCATGAAAATCCCAGGCCCATTGCATATCATGCTGCTATGAATATAGGGGTGCATATGTCCTTTCTGATTGGTGTTTCTGGTTTCTTGGAATCTATTCCTAGAAGTAGGATCACTGGGTCAAATGGGAGTTCCATTTTTAATTTTTTGAGGAAACTCCATACTGTTCTCCACAGTGGCTGCACCAGTCTTCATTCTCACCAGCAGTGAACGAGAGTTCCTTTTTCTCCACATACTTACCAGCACTTGTCATTTGTTGATTTGTTGATGATAGCCATTCTGACAGGTGTGAGATGGTACCTCATTGTCATTTTGATTTGCATCTCTCAGATGATTAGTGACTTTGAGCATGTTTTCATATGTCTCTTGTCCTTCTGTATGTCCTCTTTCAAAAAATATCTATTTAAGTCCTTTGACCATTTTTTGATTGGATTGTTTATCTTCTTTTTGTTAAGATGTATGAGTTCTCTATAAATTTTGGAGATTAAGCCCTTATGCAGTGGGCTTTCTTGTTGTTTTGTTGATGGTTTCTTTTGCTGTGCAGAAGTTTTTATTTTGATGTAGTCCCATTTGTTTATTTTTCTCCTTAGTTTCCATAGCCCTAGGGGCTGTATCCATAAAGATATTGCTATGACATAGGTCTGATGTTTTGCTGCCTATGTATTCTTCTAAGATTTTTATGGTTTCCCATCTTACGTTTAAGTCATTTATCCATTTTGAGGTGTTTTTGTGTGTGTGTGTGTGGTTTTTTTTTGTGTGTGTAAGTTGATGGTCTGTTTTCTTTTTTTGTGTGCATGTATTTGTCCAATTTTCTCAACACCATTTATTGAAGAGACTGTCTTGACTCCAATGTATGCTTTTGCCTCCTTTGTCAAATATTAATTGCACATAATAGCATGGGTTGATTTCTAGGTTCTCGGTTCTGTTCCACTGGTCTATATGTCTGTTCTTGTGCCAGTGCCAGGCAGTTTTGAGAACCGTGGCTTGGTAATATAGCTTGATGTCTGGTATTGTGATTCCTACAACTTTGTACTTCTTTCTCAGGATTGCTGCGGCTATTCAGGATCTTTTTTCGTTCCATATGAATTTTTAGAGAGATTTTTTTAGGTCTGTGAAATATGCCATTGGTATTTTAATGGGAATTGCATAAGCAGATGAGTGGATTAAAAAACTGTGGTACACCTAAACAATGGAATACTATGCTGCTGTAAAAAAGAAAAAACTCTTACCATTCGCAACAGCATGAATGGGCCTGAAGAGCATTATGCTAAGTGAAATAAGCCAGTCACAGAAAGATAAATATCACTCATTTGTGTAATATAATGAACAACATAAAGTGATGAACAAAAATAGATACAGAGACAGAGAAGCATCAAACAGATTGCCAAACTTTAGCGGGAAGGCAGGGGAGGAGATGGGGTAAGAGATCCACCAATGGATTTGTATGCATGAAAATAAGCATAACCAATGGACACAGATACTAGGGGTTGAGGGCTTGTGCTCGCGGGATGGGGAGAGGTCAATATAGGAAAAGGAGACATATGTAATGCTATATGTAATACTTTAAACAATAAAGAATAATAAAAAAATTTAAAAACTAAAAAAAAAAAAAAATGAAAAGAAAATCCCAGGGCCCTGCTTGACTTTCTCTGACATGACCTTACTGAGGGTGTGAGGATACCTCATTTTATTATACTAGAGGCCCAGGGCATGAAATCTGTGCATGGCCGGGGGGGGGGTGCTCAGCCTGGCGTGCACCCTCTCCAATCCATGACATCCCTCTTGCAATCCGGGACCACTGGCTCCTAACCCCTCACCTGCCTGCCTGCCTGATCGCCCCTAACCACTCTGCCTGCCTGCCTGATCACCCCTAATTGCCTCTGCCTGCCTGCCTGATGCCCCTAACTGCTCTCCCCTGCTGGCCTGATTGCTATTAACTGCCTTTGCCTTGGCCCCCGCCACTGTGGCTTTGTCCGGAAGGTCATCTGGAAGACGTCCTGTCTATCCAGTCTAATTAGCATATTACCCTTTTATTAGTATAAATACCTCAGGACAGAATGGACTCTAGGTTTCCCACTACCCCTTGCTAGAAGAGGTAGGAGGGAGCCATAGTTTATTCTGTATTGTTTGACAAAAGTAGAGCTTTTATTGTCTAAGTTTTCCATTTTGCCTTATTCCTTTGGCTTGAGATAGCAGACTTTTGCTGGGTCTTTTTTTGTCTGTATTCTTTGGGTTTTCTGGGTTTCCAGCCTTTTTAATTCTAAGTCTGGAATATATGGACATGTGCATGCGTGTGCACATGTGCGTGAGTGCGCGCACACACACACACACACCCCACAAGGATTCATCACTGTGTTATTCCTTGAATCCTCAGCTAGTCAGCTTTCTTCTTTCTATTTTTCAGTGTTTTCTTGTATTTGTTTTACACATAATGCTCAGAGGATATTTTTTAGCACTACGTAGTTGGAGGAATAGGAAAAAGTATATCCACTCTGTTTTTCTGGAAGCAGAAGTCTTAAAACTTAAAAAAAAGTAAAATAATAAAAAAGAACTTCACTGTTTTAGGACTTACGTTTTCCCTATTCAATAAAAACTAAATTTCATATTGTATTTTACTCTAGAAACAAAAGTTTTCTAACTCCTTTTTATCTCAGAGGTTTAAAAATAAATCCTCCAGCCCTTTTCCATTCCTCAAACTGATAGTTCCCTATTCTGACTTTAATAAAGCTTTCATCAAGTGTCAGTTGATCAGATGGTTTGTGTGACCCGATAGGGTGACACAGAACTTCTTTTCAAACTGACAGAATATTCAAAGCCTTTACTCTTCCCACCAGTAAAGCTGCTTTGTAAATGTCAGATTCTTTTAAAATTGTGTTGCTTGCAAGTGCATGTATTATTCATCTGACTGAGGTATCCCACACTGTCAAGGGGGAAAATTGCAAGAAATCTATCTCTGAGCTTCCCTTTGATGCTGTGAGAAGATTCAGAATGAGTGGACTGGAAGATTATTAAATTTTTCCTTAACCTTCTGGTTAAACTGACAATATCTACCTCATGCTTTACATTACCATATGACATGTCACCAGGAGGATGACCCTAAGAGCTCGAGTCAACCCCAAAAGAATAATTAGTTGTGTGCTCTAAGAGTTACTGAGGGGATACCGATGTTGACAAATGGCCACCCACATTTCTTTAGCTCTGCACATGATGCTTGTGAATGGGACATAAAGTAGTAGCTACAGCAGAAGCTGAATGTGTCTAAATATGTTCTTCCAGTACAAAATTTACAAGGATGGGTCTTAAATGAAATAAAATTATACAAAGGTAAGACCGGAAAGGACTTCAGAAGTTCGCAATCCATTACCCTCTTACTACTCCTGACATTTTATAGGTGAGGAAACCAGGCAGCTTCAGTGACTTGCCCAAGCTAACTAGTGGCAAAACTAAGGCTCAAGCCTACACAGCTTTCATCCGATATTTTTATGCACACCATATGGTTATCAATGACTGTCAAAATTCTGGTTGATTATTCAGGTTTAGAGCAGACAATTATAAATCTATCATAAATGTGCAATCAGTGTGAGCTTTGGGAACTGATTTTTGTAAGGGTCAAATTTTGATGAGTAAGTCATTCAAAAAACACCAGGAAGTTGCAGGAAATGGGCTGTGATTCATCCAGTGGGTAGGACTCTTCCTTGAGACAATCTACTCTCAAGTCTTCTTTACAGTCAGCTGAAACATGAGCCAAACCTGGGCCCCTCTGAGGTCTCCCACCAGTAAATCACAGAGTACAGCCCAAGTTTACTTGTCTTCCAAAGTGGGTCTTAGTTGGGCAATAGTTCTAGGACTCCTTTCTAATTCAATTTTAGAGAATGACCTCTAGCCGACCTTTATTCTCCTGAAAGCTTAAATTGGATGTGGTTTCCAACTTCCTTTGCTATCCTAAATTACGTAGTTTAGCTGTTTAAAAGTTGTAGATTCTATTAAGAGTTATCAGAGTACTAGTAGTTTATAAAATAGCTGCTTATGTTTTAAATATAATCTACATGTGTATATGTGAAGGTTTCAATATGAGTTTGTATGATGACCTGGACATGTTTTGTGAAATATATTTGATACCAAAAACTACTCTAAATTATTTCTGTTATAACTTACTGTCAGAAAAAAAGAGGAATGTAAAATACTGTCATGTGAAAGCAAGAGATTAAGTATGTTTCTAATAACCATATTTTCTGAATCCCAAGTCAGGGTATACAGTAAGAAAATATGATAATAAATAAAACCTGAACTCTCAAAAGATCCAGATCTCATTATTAAGATCCATTAATTCCTCAAAATTCTTAATTGTGGCAATGACCAGAATTTTTCTTTTAATATTTACCTTGAATAATTTTTAATCTTTTATATCTATTGGATGATAGTTTTTGCAAATAACTGATAATCATTCATATCTAATAACACATAAAAGCAATAAATAAACATTTATTAACAAGAGAGAAAAGAGAAAGTTTACCCAGTAGATAAGAAAGGTTGAGTGAAGGGTTTCTATATAAGGTTGTTGGGAGACATTTCTCCATGGGTAGCTCTTGTTTCTGCACATTTTCTGAGTAAAGACATTGATAGCTTTTGTTCCTATCTCTTCAAGGGTATTTGCTTGGCAAACAGTCTTGAAAGATAGAGAACGTACCTACCTTGGAAGATAAGGAAGCTTTGTTTTCTCTCCAGGATAATAAAAAATAATATCTCCCTCCTGGGAAATGGTGGGGCAGGTTTACTAACAGACCTTTGGGAAGATTGAGATTTTCTTAACTGTTTACTCACTGTGTGCAGGGCATTCAGTGGGGCAAGGGGAACTAATGAGAACATGCAATAAATGTAATGAAGTCCTTTGTCTCTGGCCCAGAGTCTCATATCATCTACTATCAGCTATGAAACTATGGCAACTAATTTCATAACTTGAAAGAGGAGTAAAATCTTAGATCCTTCACAGTTCTTAACATAAGTGACATTATCGATGTTCAAATGCCACATTTTCACCATACATTTCCACCATAACATCTACCTTAGCCATTCAAACTGAGTAGGCCTATAAGGAATCCCAAGGAAGACCAAAGCTGGCAAAAGAAGCAGGATTAAAAATTATGTGGGTAGTCTACCTTCTGGTTAATTATGGTAATATATTTTAACTGAAGACACTGTCCCACATTTCACATCCTCATTAAAGCAGAATATAAATGTGAGAGTGCCACCATAGGTGGTCCAGAAAGGTAATGATAGGGGCATTACCCTGCTAAATGCTGTCATGGTACAACAATTATATCCTCTGCTTTCCTAACTCTGGGTGTTCTTTCAGTGGCTTACAGCACCCATTGACATTTCCTGTCCAGGGCTATAATTTTATGTTGCCATTTTGGCTTTTGGACCCTGAACGTTTAACTTTTCTAAATATGGTTAGTAAGTCATGCCAAAGCATGATGACTGATAAAACATGAAGTTAAATTCAAGGAAAATGAGCCCTATCTTGTTGTCTCTGACATCAGGGTGTTTGGGCATATATTTCTCTGTTCCATTTAATAATGGAGATTTGCGTGTAAGGGTAAATGCAGAGGAAGAAGATTTGAATACAGGTACATAATTATAATGAATAAACTCTTTGACAACTCAGAGGAAATACTTGAACTGCACTATCAATACACTAGCCACTTGAAATGTGGCCACTCCAAAGTGTGATATGTTGGAAGTACAAAGTTGACACTGGATTTTGAAGACTGAGTGCAAATGAAAGTGAGGTGCTAGACTATTTATTGTCTTCTGCCTTAGTAATGTGAAATGAGTGGGCCCATAAGGGATCTTAGGACTGACCCAATAGTTAGAAACAAAATGCTGCCAGTGTTATATAATAGATGAAAGAATTAAATCACTTTAAGTCTTTTGAATAGAAAAATATTAAATGAGAGAGACCAAGATGGCGGCATAGGTAAACACCGCAGACTGCTGCCGCAAACAACCACTTCAAAAATACAACTAAAAGACGGAACGGACATCACCCAGAACCGCAGGAAGGCTGGCTGAGGAGAGACTCTTCAACTAGAAGGAAAAATAACAGCACACCGAGGCTCAGAGGAGGCGCAGTGTGGAAAAAACTCAGGTGCGGAGGTGCGCGCGCAAAGCGGGCTGGTGGCTGAGAGCGCGGTTGTCGTTTTCGGTCAGGGGGGAGTCTCAGACTCTGAGCTCCAGATACGGGCGAATCGCTGGGGACTCAAACGGGAGAAGTGGGAGTGTCTGGCATCAGTTGGAAGGCAGCTTTCCCTCCGAGGTTTGCAGCGGTTCCTGGGGTTCTGAGAAGCAGAGCCTCTGGGAACGGGACTGAGAGGGGCCATAACCGCTCCCTCCGCCCGCCCTGTTGAGCCCGCCCCGCCCAAGCCCTGCGCAGAGCCATTTGCCAGATCGCCTCAGGCAAAGGCTAGATTAGCACCTCCCCAGAGGACAGAAGTTTTCCGCGGCAGACACAGCTGATTCACACAGCCAGTCGGCCTGGTGGTCAAATCCCTCTAGTATTAACTACAACAATCAAGGCTCAACTAGAACAAGACTGCGCACAAAGACCACTAGGGGGTGCACCAAGAAAGCATAAAAAATGCGGAGACAAAAAAACATGACAGAAATGGAGGATATAGAGCTAAAAATCGCAATTTTGAGGGCTTGCAAAAATGTGCTAGAAGCTGTCAATAAACTTGAGGAGAGAGTCACGAAAACTAATGAGACCCTCGATGCTATGATAAAGAACCAACTAGAAATTAAGCATACACGGACTGAAATAAAGAATATTATACAGACACCCAATAGCAGACCAGAGGAGCGCAAGAATCAAGCCAAAGATTTGAAATGCGAAGAAGCAAAAAACACCCAACCGGAAAAGCAAAATGAAAAAAGAATCCGAAAATACGAAGATAGTGTAAGGAGCCTCTGGGACAGCTTCAAGCGTACAAACATCAGAATAATTGGGGTGCCAGAAGATGAGAGACAGCAAGATATTGAAAACCTATTTGAAGAAATAATGGCAGAAAACTTCCCCCACCTGGTGAAAGAAATGGACTTACAGGTCCAAGAAGCGCAGAGAACCCCAAACAAAAGGAATCCAAAGAGGACCACACCAAGACACATCATAATTAAAATGCCAAGAGCAAAAGACAAAGAGAGAATCTTAAAAGCAGCAAGAGAAAGAGACTCAATTACCTACAAGGGAATACCCATACGACTGTCAGCTGATTTCTCAACAGAAACTTTGCAGGCCAGAAGGGAATGGCAAGAAATATTCAAAGTGATGAATACCAAGAACCTACAACCAAGATTACTTTATCCAGCAAAGCTATCATTCAGAATTGAAGGTCAGATAAAGAGCTTCACAGATAAGGAAAAGCTAAAGGAGTTCATCACCACTAAACCAGTATTATACGAAATGCTGAAAGGTATCCTTTAAGAAGAGGAAGAAGAAAAAGGTAAAGATACAAATTGTGAACAACAAACATGCATCTATCAACAAGTGAATCTAAGAACCAAGTGAATAAATAATCTGATGTACAGAATGAACTGGTGATTATAATGAATCAGGGACATAGAAAGGGAATGGACTGACTATTCTTGGGGGGGAAAGGGGAATGGGAGATGCGGGAAGAAACTGGACAAAAATCGTGCACCTATGGATGAGGACAGTGGGTGGGGAGTGAGGGCGGAGGGTGGGGTGGGAACTGGGAGGAGGGGAGTTATGGGGGGGAAAAAAAGAGGAACAAATGTAACCTGAACAATAAAGATTTAATTTTAAAAAAAAAATAAAATATTAAATGAAATGATTCTTTAAAAAAAAAAAGTCTTTTGAATAGAAAGCAAGTCTCTTAAGGACAAAGGTCATGCATTTTTATCATCTCGTCTATTTCCTAGAAATATGTTTAGTCTCTTACTTAGCTCAATGATCTTTGCCAGTTGAATGAATAATAAGAACATTCAGGAAAAAAGAAAACTTGCAAATGTAGTGGGTCAGTATATGAAGAAATTGTACCTGCTGATTCTGAATAGGATGGCTATATATCACTTTTCTTAGCAGCCATTTATATTTATTTAAGAATTCAACCTTAGAGCACGATTTACCTTCCACTAAGTCTCACTGCTTCTCCAGAGACCTAGGCTGCAAATGCTTGTTTTTCTTATGCATATCTTCTTCCTTTGGGACACACGGAGCAGTCAAGGGGGTTAATTAAAGTGGGAATCACTTGGGCACAGATGAGTAAATCACTGAATACAAGGCCATTGCACTTCTGAATTATTTTAAGATTATAACCTTAAAAAAAGCTTTCAGTATTTTAGTGTGTAAAATACATAGAAAGCCCTAATAGAAAGGACAAAGCCAGCAGAAACTCCATGCTGTCCTTATGATGTCTCCATATATTAGTGCATTGCTGGTAGGAAGTGAACACAGAGCAATGTCCCCCATATGTGAGGTCCGTGGCCATTAACACTCATACATGTTGCAATAGAAACTAATGGCTGATATATGAGACAGACAGGGCAAAAAGGACCAGTGTTAATCCAAGAATATAAAGCATGCTTTCTGTGTTCTTTATTAGGTGCAATTAATGTAGATGTTGGTATATGAAGGATGATTGCCACATATCACTTATATTATAAACTAGAGGCCCGGTGCACAAAAATTTATGCACTCGGGGGGAAAGGGGGGTCCCTCAGCCCGGCCTGTGCCCTCGCAGTCTGGGACCCCTCGGGAGATAACGACCTGCTGGCTTAGGCCTGCTCCCGGGTGGCAGAGGGCAGGCCCAATCCCTACGTGCAGCCCCTGGTCGGGCTCAGAGCAGGGCTGATTGGGGAGTTGGGGCGCCGCCCCCTGTCATGCACAGAGCAGGGCCAATCAGGGGGTTGGGGCGCTGCCCCCTGTCACACACAGAGCCGCAGGGCAATCAGGGGGTTTGGGCGCTGCCCCCGTCATGCTGATTCAGTGCCAAGAGGCCTTGCGGCTCCGCTGATCCCTGTGCGGGGAGGCATATTACCTTTTTACTATATAGGATAGAGGCCTGGGGACTGGCTGGTTTGCCCTGAAGGGTGTCCTGGATCAGGGTGGGGGTCCCCACTGGGGTGCCTGGCCAGCCTGGATGAGGTGATGATGGCTGTTTGCAGCTGGTCACACACCCTTCAG
>NW_005369782.1:1702874-1708544 GCF_000412655.1 Myotis brandtii | reverse complement strand
GCTGGCTCCTAACCACTCACCTGCCTGCCGGCCTGATCTCCCTAACTGCTCTCCCCTGCTGGCCTGATGCCCCTAACTGCTCTCCCCTGCTGGCCTGATCTCCCCTAACCGCCTCTGCCTTGGCCCCACCGCCATTGCTTTGTCTGAAAGGACATCCGGAAGGTCGTCCAGAAGTTGTTTGGTCTAATTAGCATATTACCCTTTTATTAGTATAGATAATAATATTATGTATGCTAGGTAATTCATATCATAAATTGTAGAACCTTTGGAAGGCAGATAATTTCCTTCATTTATAATTAAAAATAAACTAAATTTAAAAGAGATTAAGCAACTTGCCTAGGGACATAATAATGCTCATCAGTGGAATTTGAACCCAAGTGTAGTCTAACTCCAAAACCCATGCTATTTCTATTAAAACAACTGTGACCTCTTCTCCAATGTAACAATGGCATTATTAAAATTACAATGAAGAGGAAAAAAAGAAATAGTTTTAGTTGCCTTATCCTTCCTAGCCTCCTGTTCTTCCATCTTTCCTTATCTCTTCCTCCTTCCCTCATCTTTTCTTATTTGTCTCCCCCCTCTTCCTCCCACTTTTTAATCCATCTATTTTCTCTTTCCCCTCTTTTTCTCCCTAACAGCTCTGCCTTTGTTTTCTTGTTTCATCATTTTCCTTTCCTCTTTTCCATTTTTTACTATAAAGCTACAGTTCTGTCAATGTCTTCAGAGAACTTGCTGTGTGATTAAGTTGTGGCTACTAGAGAAATGCAATACTACAAATATTCCCCTAGTTTAGAATCCTAGAATGTTAGACTGGAAGGGAACTTGGAGCTTACCTAGGCTGATACCCTCATTACATACCAGAAGGAATTCCAGCCAAGGGCAGCTATGGAACTGCACACGGCTCATGACTAAGGTTAGTGGAGAATCCAGAACTGGAACAATACAACTCTTACTTTGCTTTCTAGGAAGGGTCATGGAAAATTAGGTAGAAATGCAAACCTATTGACTGGTACTAAGCGAGGCCTCAAAAGGTGAAGTTTCTTGCTACATAAATTTGTTGAGAAGACAGAAGAGATAATGTATGTAACAGTGCTCAAAGCTCTTAGAGAGGGGGGCCCGATTTAAATGTGAGACAATACCTATTGCCCAAGTATTAAAGAACAACTTTTCATAACCTTAAGCCAAGCCTGAAGAAAGGAATTTTTGAATTATAGACCATTTATGCTGTTGAACTCAGATGATCAGAAAACCTCTCTCTACAGTAAATGAGTATGGAATAAATGCCAAGGAGCTGTCTGTTTTACCATTGTTTTGGCTCAATAAAAAGGCTTTTTCTAGGTAAGTGTATAAAATAGTGCCTGAACCCCTGCAGATGCTGTAGATGGATTCCTCTTTCTCTTCCTGTTTCTGATTCTCCAGATGATCCTAAACGAAAGTTTATTGCAGCACTCGAATCTAACTCACTGTTAGGTTCATCTTTTTAGTCCAACGTGTGCTTTAGTTGAGGGAGGCAGCTCATTTTAGAAGAAAGATGCCAGGACGAAGAGGTGGAACTGCATCCTAAACCTGGTTGGAACACCAAGTGATTTGTACAAAATATAGAACCCTTTGCTTCTTCACGTTCTCATCTGCAAAATGCAAATAATATTGGCATAGTTTTCCAAAAGTAAATATTAACTGAGATACTATTCATGTAGTAGTTGGCTCAGAATCTGGAACATTGGATCCAAAAATTTTAGCTATTATTATTGTGTTTAGATTGAAGTTTGTCTTAAGGTGTTAGGATTTAGACTGTCAATATTTCTGTCTTTCAAAAATCAGCTTCAGAAAATTGTGTTTCTCACTCAACAGATCAAAGCTCTGTGAGCTGGAATTGTGTTTCAAAAGAACAGATTGATGCCTCACTCACAGATGTCTTTCTCCATCCCCAAACCAACAGGGTAAAATGTTTTACAGATCGGATGCTTGGCACAGAGCAGAAATCTGAAATAAAACTCCTATTGTTTTTCCTTCTTTCTTTCTTTTTTTTTTTCATTTTTAAGAAAGTATTTAAAGGGAATTGCAACCTTATTTATTTTCTTTCGGGAGAAGAAAAAAAGAGCACATCTGTTTGCAATAGTGGATTGAAAGTCTAAAAATAAATTGGCTTTAAAGAAAAGAAGCAAAACTTTGTTGGCACTCTAAAACCAATCGACACAGGGAAAATGTTTGTTCTAGAGATGTTTGGCTTCTTTTAAAAAAGAAAAAGGAGCAAATAATGTAGAATTACACAGTTCTAATTAAGTGGTTTACCACATAAAAATGTGTTATTTTTACTCATCTGGTAAATAGTTTTAACCGTGACATAATGTCTTAACATTTACATTTAAATTCTGAATATACCCTGCATCTGTCATTTTCTCTAAGGAGAGATTGTGAGATATAAAAATAATGTCTTTACTCTCATGATCTATAATTAGGAAGCAAACAGCCAAAATACAAGTAAGATATCTGTAGTTTTTGTTGGCTATGATCTTTAAAAATTCAATTATCCACTATGGAGAAAAGTGCCTTATTTAGATGCATATTTTTGATTATGTTGTCAACTTTTTTTTTACTTCATATAAAATGTATAAAACATTTATTATAACATAATCTTACAAATACTGCTGTGGCCATTTCACAGAGAACGGAGCAATTCGCCAAATGACTTGACATGGCAGTTGTCTCTTGTGAAGCTTAGATAAGGGAGGGGACAGTGACAGGGGGGAGATTAGGGTTGACAAGTAAAAAGGAGCTTAGAGGAACTGGAATAGAAAACAGATGGAGTAGATAAATATGGAAGGGCAGCTGGAGTATCTTGAAAGACAAACATTAGTTACTCAGAAGCAGTTGAGCTAGCAAATCCTTGAAAATGAGCTACTGAAAAGAATTTTCAGGTAAAAAAAAAGAGAGAGAGAGCTGGGTTAAGGGGAATTTCTATAGGTGACAACGCAGCCTTGATAGTTACAATTCATTCTAAAAAATATCCAAGTGGATGGCCTCCTTGATGAGTCCAGGAACTAATAGACTATTCTAGCTCCATCGAAGGTGTACCTTAAATGTTAATTTGGAAGCAATTCTAAATAACCGATTAATATGTTAAATAATTGAATAATTTTATGTAGTTTAAAATTGAGATTTTTACATCCTTAAATAAATGGTATTTACAATGGAAATAGTAGTTTTAGTGAAGTAATATCAGCATGAAATGGCAGAAAGTTAAGTAGAAATATTATGTCATTGACTAGTGTACCTAGCTAAGTTAGACTTTATACTCTCAATTTACCTACCTAGAGATGAGGAAATATATTAATTATACTATACATATATAATAATATATAAATATGTGTAAGTAGATGAGAATATAAAGCCCTTGTCTTGTAATGGAGTACATTAGGGTATCCCTGAGGAAATCTTATAAATAATGACTGGCATTACCTGCTATTCCAAGCATTTCTAACTTCTCCCCCAATCAACATTTATTCGGTATCACATTTCCTTGAGATTGTAATATTATCAATAGGGTATTTGGAGTGGGTCAGTGCCCTCAAGACCATGGACAAAAATATATATTTTAATAGAATCTTTTGGAAATATAAAAACCTTCTATAATGGTAGTATAACCTGAGACTGTCTCTAAAATGTATGTCCTGTTATTTCTTTAGCTTTTAATATCATTGTAATTTGGACATCAAAAATGTCAGTTCACATAATTATTCAGAGTTGTCCATTGTTGCCATCTCCACTTTCTCACCTCTTTTATACGCTCTATACCACTGAATCGGCTGGCTGCCCCACTTCATTAAAACTGCCCTTTGAGGTCACCTGGGTTTCCAATTTTCATTCTTTGTCTTACTTGTCAATTCATCAGCAATTTTAATACTTTAAAGAGCTCTTCCTTTTCATTCTAGAAATCACTATTGTTTTCCTTCAACAGCTTTGGTTCCTTTTTTTCAATATCTTTTGGGAGATCTTCCTTTTTAACCTGAAGGATAAGAATTTGAATTTGTCAGGACTATATTATCACCTTTCTCATCTCTCCCTTCCTTTTTCTACCAGATGATCTCCAGCCACTGCCTTGGCTTCATTTATTATTAAAAAATTATTTCTTTTTCCTAGATCCCTTCTCTGATACCTATCTATCAGCTTAACACATCTACTCTAACTAAATGATATTCTCAAGATTTTCACTTTGATTTCCACTTTAGTAAATGGCACTAGCATTCACCCACTTGCTCATGCCAGAAACTTGGGTGCCAGCGTTGTGACCTCTTTCTTCTGCATATTCACTTAATCACTGAGGCCTGTTAAGGATCTTCCAGTGTAGATTGTGATCTGTCATTTCCCCCCATATATATTGCTGGTTATCTAACCCATCCTTCCATCTTTCATTCTGATTTTCTTCAAGAATC
Source organism: Myotis brandtii (assembly GCF_000412655.1). Classification (NCBI taxonomy): domain Eukaryota; kingdom Metazoa; phylum Chordata; class Mammalia; order Chiroptera; family Vespertilionidae; genus Myotis; species Myotis brandtii. The sequence goes on along the minus strand of NW_005369782.1, from coordinate 1,704,111 downwards.
TCCTAGATGGTATACCTTCACCTGTGTTTGTTAGTTCCAGTCTATTCTCCAAATAATTATTAGAAAACTTTTTTTAAAAGAAGAATTTAGTTTTATCAATCTGACCCAAAATTATTTACCTCACCCTGACTCTTAGACTGCAGTACTATTGGAGTTAGTATAAAACTAACACTCTTCATTGTATCCTAAAGAGCTGAATGTTCTCTTCATAGGTTTCCTTGAAGACCTTAAATCCTGAAAATCTCCGAGTTTATCACTAGTGTTTCAACGTGGGAACTAATTTTTGGTTGTTTAACTCTCCATGTTCTTGTATTAGATAGTGACTCACATTTAACCCTCTTCTTCCATTCATTTGTCTATAACATGATGAATTTTTCCTCATTCTCTAGAGTTAACTTTTAAATATAATTTCCTCAGGGAAACTTCACTGTCTCCCCACACCAATTTAAGGTTACCTTGCTTTATACTTTTAGTATATCTAAGTAGTTAGCTTTATTGCTTATATAACAATTATATTTAAATAATTTATTGTGTAATAATTTTTTTTCTTCCTCACTGAAATCTACACTAACAGTTTAATCTGGGTTTTTCTTATTTACCACTATATCCCCAGTGCTATATATTTTTACTATATCTTCAACACCATATTTTCACAACTATCTCTGGCATCATATCTTTTTAAAGAAGGTCTCAATAAATGGCTTTTGATTTAGTAAATGAACATATAAAGAAATGCATGAATGAATAAAATTATTATGATGACTGAAAAATGATGAGCTAAGAGTTTCAAAATGCGAAATTCTTTTACTTCTTCCTGATTCTGAATAAACAGTATAATACAATGGAATGAAAAGACATTTATTGTATTGTTTTATCACCTCTATCATAAAAAAAAGGCTTTGAGTATTTTTTTTAAAATTAAATCTTTATTGTTCAGATTATTACATTTGTTCCTCTTTTTCCCCTCATAACTCCCCTCCTCCCAGTTCCCACCCCACCCTCCGTCCTCACTCCCCACCCATTGTCCTCATCCATAGGTGTACGATTTTTGTCCAGTCTCTTCCCACATCTCCCACACCCCTTTCCCCACCAAGAACAGTCAGTCCATTCCCTTTCTATGTCCCTGATTCTATTATAATCACCAGTTCATTCTGTTCATCAGATTATTTATTCACTTGATTCTTAGATTCACTTGTTGATAGATGCATATTTGTTGTTCATAATTTGTATCTTTACC
>NW_005369782.1:1700094-1701728 GCF_000412655.1 Myotis brandtii | reverse complement strand
TCTAGGGAGGTGCTAATCTAGCCTTTGCCTGAGGCTATCCGGCAAATGCCTCTGTGCGGGGCTTGGGCGGGGCAGGTCCCACAGGATCAACAGGGCAGGCAGAGCGAGCAGTTATGGCTGCTCTCAGTCCCGTACCCAGAGGCTCTGCCTCTCAGTGTCCCAGCAACCGCTGCAAACCTAGGAGAGAAAGCTGCCTTCGAGTTCCAACCGATGCCAGACAGTCCCGCTTCTCCCGTATGATTCTGGGTCCCTCAGAGTCTGAGACCCCCTCCCGCTTGAAACAGACAACCGCGCCCTCAGCCTCCAGCCCTCTCCGCATGCACTCCTCACCTTAGTATTTCACCTCCGCACTGCGCATCCTCTGAATTTCGGTATGCTTTTCTCTTTCCTCCTAGTTGTGGAACTTCCACTCAGCCAGCCTTCCTGTGGTTCTGGGTGATGTCTGTTCAGTCTTTTAGTTGTATTTTTGAGGTGGTTGTGTGAGGCAGCAATCTCCGGTGTTTACCTATGCCACCATCTTGGTTCTCTCCAAGTATTAACTATATTAGCATTCTCTCACTTTTCCTATCATTAGCAATAGATGAGCACAACCCTTATAAAGTAATTTGGCAATAGGCACTAAAAAATGTGCAAATCAGTACATTCACTTGATCAATAATCCTATTTATTAGCATCCTTTATAAGCATGAAAATCACAGCAGAATTTTATATTTCATAAAATTAAAATTTGGAAGCTACACAAATATGCAAAAATAGGAAAATGGAACGTTTATTAAATTGCATAAAATGAAAAGTAATTACTACAAATACACGTATATACACACATATTATGATTAAAACTTTAGAAAATATGCATGTGAAAAAATGCACAAGTATATTCACACAAAGAATAATGGGTGGCCCCCCAATCCTGATGGGTCAACCCAAGGCCTCATGCATCCCAGTGCCTGGGCCCTTCAGGGAGTCTCAGAGAGCATGACACTCCTGCTCAGCCCACCACTTAAGGCACAGGCCCTGTACAATTTGCTGCCTAGATCCTTCAGGGAAAGAAAATAGAGAGACAAAGACACAACCCCCAAAGGAAAGGAGTCACCAGAAAAAATACTAAATGAAATAGAGGAATGCAATCTGTTAGAAAAAGAATTCAGAGTTTGGGTTATAGAGTTCATAAACTGGATGGGTAAGAAAATCAACAATTTAAGTAAGAATCAAGAGGAAATAAAGAATAATATAGCAACAATAAAAACACAATGGAATGTTTTAACAGTAGACTAGAAGAAGCTGAGGACCAAATTAGTGAATTAGAAGACAGTGCTAAAAAAAACACACCAATCAGCACAGCAATTGAGGGAAAAAAAAAAAAAAGCAGGAGGAAAGCCTAAGGGAGCTTTGGGACAACATGAAACGAAGTTACATATTTATAATAGAGGTGCCAGAATTACAAGAAGAGTTGCAAGGATTAGAAAACCTATTTGAAGAAATAATGACAGAAATCCTCCCTGATTTGGGGAAGAAAAAGTCACACAAGCACAGAGTTCCAAATAAGATGAACCCAAAAACACACACACCATAATTACAATGGCAAATGTTAATGACAAAGACAGAATCTTAAAGGTGGCAAGAGAGAGACAGAG
>NW_005369782.1:1698036-1699819 GCF_000412655.1 Myotis brandtii | reverse complement strand
AAAAGCAATACAAAAGATCAATGAAACCAAGAGCTGGGTCTTTGAAAGGATAAACAAGATTGATGAAACTCTAGCCAGGCTCACCAAGAAGCAAAGAGAGAGGACCCAAATAAGCAAAATCAGAAATGAAAGAAACAAAATAACAACAGACCCAACCGAAATACAAAGGATTATAAAAAAAATACTATGAATAACTCTATTCCAACAAAGTGGTCAAGCTAGAAGAAATGGACATATTCCTAGAAAAATACAACCTTCCAAAACTCAAATAGGAAGAACAAAAAAAATCTGAATAAGCCTATTACTATGGAGGAAATTGAAGCAGTAATAAAAAAAAAACTTTCATTAAACAAAAGCCCTGGGCCAGACCACTTCATAGGAGAGTTTTACCAAACATTCAAAGAAGAACTAAAACCTATCCTTCTCAGAATATACCAAAAAATTTGAGGAGAAGGAACACTTCCAAGCTCTTTTTATGAAGCCAGCATTAGCCTAATCCCAAATTCAGACAAAGACACCACAAAAAAAGAGAATTACAGGCCAATATCCCTGATGAACATACATGCTAAAATCCTCAACAAAATTCTAGCAAATAGGATACAGCATTACATTAGAAAGATCATACACCATGACCTAGTGAGATGTATTCTGGGGATTCAAGGCTGGTACAATATCTGCAGATCAATAAACATGATACATCACATAAACAAACTGAGAGACAAAAATCACATAGTTATATCAATCAATGCAGAAAAAGCATTTGATAAAATCCAACACCCTTTATTGATATACACCCTCAGCAAAGTGGGAATAGAGGGATCATACCTCAACATAATAAAAGCCTTACATGACGAACCTACAGCCAACATCATACTCAATGGGCAAAAACTAAAACCATTTCACCTAAGATCAGGAATAAGACAAGGATGCCCACTCTCACCACTCTTGTTTGACATAGTACTGAAAGTGCTAACCATAGCGATTAGACAAGAAGCAGAAATAAAAGACATCAGAATTGGGAAAGAAGAAGTGAAACTGTCATTATTCACAGATGACATGATATTGTACATAGAAAACCCTAGAGACTCCATCAAAAAATGACTGATTTAATACATGACTTTGGCAATGAAGCAGGATACAAAATTAACACCTGGAAATCTATGACTTTTTTATACAGCAATAATGAACTTACAGAAAGAGAAATTAAAAACACAATCAAATTTACCTTTGCAACAAAAAAATTAAGATATCTAGGAATAAACAACTAATAAGGTAAAAGGCCTATACTCAGAAAACTATAGAACATTGCAAAAAGAGATAGAGGAAGACATAAACAAATGGAAGAATATACCCTGTTCATGGATTGGTAGAATCAACCTCATTAAAATGTCCATGCTACGCAAAAACAATTTATAGATTCAATGCAATCCCCATTAAAATACCAACGGCATATTTCATAAACCTAGAACAAACTCTCCAAAAATTCATCTGGAATAAAAATGACCCCGAATAGCAACAGCAATCCTGAGAAAAAAGAACAAAGTAGGAGGGATCTCAATTCCAGATATTAAGTTATACTACAAAGTCACTGTCCTCAAAACTGCCTGGTACTGGCACAAGAAAAGACATATAGACCAGTGGAATGGAACAGAGAGTACATAAGTTGATACAAGCTATTATGCTCAGTTAATATTTGACAAAGGAGACAAGAGCATACAATGGAGTCAAGACAGTCTCTTCAATAAATGGTGTTGGGAAAATTGAACAGATACTTGCAAAAAAA
>NW_005369782.1:1695440-1697067 GCF_000412655.1 Myotis brandtii | reverse complement strand
TTGGCTTCCTCCATCACTGAAGCAAGCAAGCCTCCTGTTCGCTTCAAGCTGCCTGGCTGCCGGCCGCCATCTTGGCTGGCAGTTAATTTGCATATCGCCCTGATTAGCCAATGGGAAGGGTAGTGGAGGTATGGCTAATTACCATGTTTCTCTATTATTAGATAGGATATGCTGTCTATAAGAGAGCCACCTCAGGACAAAGGACTCACACAGACTGAACGTGAAGGGATGGAAATATACTAGTATCTTTCAGGCAAATGGAAATTTTAAAAAAAGCTGGGGTAGCAATAATTATATCTGACAAAATAGACCTTAAAGTGAAAGCCATAACCAGAAATAAGGAAGGCCACTTCATAATACTAAAGTGATAGATACAATAAGAGGTTATAACTCTGGTAAACATATATGCACCCAATGCAGTAGCACCCAAATACATAAAAACTGGAAGAAGATATCAAGGGATAGGTCAGTAACAATATAATCATAGTAGGGGACTAGCAAATAGGATACAGCATTACATTAGAAAGATACTACACCATGACCTAGTGAGATGTATTCTGGGGATTCAAGGCTGGTACAATATCTGCAGATCAATAAACATGATACATCACATAAACAAACTGAGAGACAAAAATCACATAGTTATATCAATCAATGCAGAAAAAGCATTTGATAAAATCCAACACCCTTTATTGATATACACCCTCAGCAAAGTGGGAATAGAGGGATCATACCTCAACATAATAAAAGCCTTACATGACGAACCTACAGCCAACATCATACTCAATGGGCAAAAACTAAAACCATTTCACCTAAGATCAGGAATAAGACAAGGATGCCCACTCTCACCACTCTTGTTTGACATAGTACTGAAAGTGCTAACCATAGCGATTAGACAAGAAGCAGAAATAAAAGACATCAGAATTGGGAAAGAAGAAGTGAAACTGTCATTATTCACAGATGACATGATATTGTACATAGAAAACCCTAGAGACTCTATCAAAAAATGACTGATTTAATACATGACTTTGGCAATGAAGCAGGATACAAAATTAACACCTGGAAATCTATGACTTTTTTATACAGCAATAATGAACTTACAGAAAGAGAAATTAAAAACACAATCAAATTTACCTTTGCAACAAAAAAATTAAGATATCTAGGAATAAACAACTAATAAGGTAAAAGGCCTATACTCAGAAAACTATAGAACATTGCAAAAAGAGATAGAGGAAGACATAAACAAATGGAAGAATATACCCTGTTCATGGATTGGTAGAATCAACCTCATTAAAATGTCCATGCTACGCAATGTTCATAGCAGCACAATTTACAATAGTTAAGATTTGGAAACAGCGTAAGTGCCCATCAGTAGATGAATGGATTAAAAAACAGTGGTACATCAACTCAATGGAATACTATGCTGTTGTAAAAAGGAAGGAACTCTTACCATTTGCAACAGCATGGATGGATATGGAGACATTATGCTAAGAAATATAAGCTTGTCAAAACTTAGAGTGAAGGCACAGGGTTAGGGGAGTGGGGTTAAGAGATCAACCAATGGACTTGTATGCATGCATTTAAGCATAACCCATGGACACAGACACTAGGGGGGTGAGGGCATGTG
>NW_005369782.1:1659814-1690306 GCF_000412655.1 Myotis brandtii | reverse complement strand
TGACTGATTGACTGATTGATTAAGATGGTGAAGAAGTTACAAAGGAGTATTCCATTCTATCTGACAAACTGTAATATTATTATCACTGGGTCCAAAAACAGAATTATGACTGATTGATTAAGATGGTGAAGAAGTTACAAAGGAGTATTCCATTCTATCTGACAAACTGTAATATTATTTTATTTCTATCACTGGGTTTTTTTTTTTAAATCTGTTTACCTTTTTACCTGATATTTCACTATTAGCTGTCTTCAGCTTTCATTTCTTCCAACTTTATGAGTCACATGGCAGAAAATGATGTTTTATTATTTTTCTCTATTTTAAAACAAATCATCTACTGCAATTAATTGACATCCCAGTCTGTGTTGCCCTTGAGTATAGTAAATATTTTTATGAAAGCAAGTAGAGAAACATAAAAAGGAATGCTTTTGTTCCTTCAGTAATGAGAACAATTAAAAACTAAGTTCAACAGGAAACTGCTTTTGTTTTTTTAAAAAAAAATTTAATCACAGCTTACATTCAATATTATTTTGCATTAGTTTTAGGTGTTAAGTGTAATGGTTAAACAATCATATACTTTACAAGGTATTCCCCCTGATACTTCCAATACTCACCTGGCACCATGCATAGTTATCTCAATATTATTGACTATATTCCCTATGCTGTACTTTACACCCCATGACTATTTTGTAACTACCATTCTCATCCCTCCATTTTTTTTTCACCCAATACCTCAATAACCCACCCTTTGCTAATTATCAGTCGGTTCTCTGTATTTATGAGTCTGTTTCTGTTTTGTCTATTTATTTATATTGTTCTTTAGATTTCACATATAAATGAAATTATATGGTATTTGTCTTTCTCTGGCTTATTTTACGTAGCTTTTGAATTAAGAAATGGCTGGTTTTTACCCTCTAGGTATCCAGGCTGTTGCAATTGGTAAGATTTGTTCTTTTTTATGGCCATTTATTTTTCATATTTTTGATCTTTTAAAAAATTCTTCTCCTTCTTAAAAGAGAACTGTTTAAAATTTTTTGTAATACTGGTTTGGTGATGATGAACTCCTTTAGCTTTTTCTTGTCTGGGAAGCTCCTTATCTGTCCTTTGATTTTAAATGATAGTTTTGCTGGGTAGAATAATCTCAGTTGTAGGTTATTCCTTTACAACACTTTGAATATTTCTTGCCAATCCCATCTGGCCTGTAAAGTTTCTGTTGAAAAATCAGTTGACAATCTTATGGAAGCTCCCTTGCAGGTAACTAACTGCTTTTCTGTTGTTGCTTTTAAGATTATCTCTTTGTTTTTAACCTTTGGCATTTTAATATGATGTTCTTAATGTGGTCCTTTTTGGATTTATATTGTTTGGGACTCTCTGTTCTTTCTGAATTTGTATGTTTATCCCTTCATCAGGTCAGGAAAGTTTTACATCATTTTTTTCAAATAGGTTTTTAATTACTTGCTCCTTCCAGCATCCCCATGATACAAATGTTGGCATACTTCTAGTTGTCCCAGAGGCTCTCTATCCTTTTTTAAAAAATTATTTTTATTGTTCTGATTGGTTGTTTTCTGCTTCCTTATATTCCAAATTTCTGATTTGATTTTCTGCTTCGTCTACTGTACAGTTGATTCCTTATAATTTATTTTTTATTTCAGTTAGTGTATTCTTCCGTTCCGACTAGTTCTGTTTTTATTTCCATGCTCCTTTTTTATGCTGTAGAAGTCCTCACTAAGTTCCTGAGCATTCTTATTACCATAGAAACATCAATGACGAGAGAGAATCATTGATTGGCTGTCTTCTGCATGCTCCCTACTGGGGATTGAGCATACAACCCGGGCTTGTGACTTGACCAGGAATCAAACTGTGACCTCCTGGTTCATAGGTCAATGCTCAACCTTTGAGCTACACTGGATGGGCTATAATCATTATTTTGAACACTCTTTCTGGTACTTTGCTTGCCTACAATTCATTTAGTTATATTTCTGAATATTTCTTCTGTTCTTTCATTTGGAACCTTTTCTTTGTCTCTTCATTTTGGCTGCTTCCCTGTGCTTGTTTCTATATATTAGGTAGAGCCACTATGTCTCCTGGTCTTGGTAGAGTAGCCTTATGTAGTAGTTTTCTTGTATGGCCCAGTGGAACAGATTTCACAGTCACCCAAGCTAGGCATTCCAGATGTGCCTGCTGTGTGCACTGTCCTGTTTTAGTTGAGCATTGATTACTGTTGGCACATCACAGTGAAGGACTGACCAGCAGGCTGATTGACTGGGAGAACCAGCTTTGGCTACACCACAGGATCAGCTGTGCAGAGGCTAACTCTATGTATCAGGTCTTGCTTCAGTGAAACTTTGATGGCTTCCAAGTCTGCTCCTTGAGTATGTCACTTGTGGTGGTGAAAGAGTTGTAATATGGCATGGTCTGAAGCTCTGTACCAGGAACTCTGGATCTGGGGCCTCCTGGGAGGTGAAAGGTCAGTCACTGCCTGTAGCCTGCCTGGAGCCACCTGGCAGAAGCTACAAAGCAATCTGCAGATGATTGTTACTTTTGATAGGCTTGGAGGTAGCCAGAAGAGGCCAAACTGCAAACCAAGGCCAATGGTCGCTAGTGCCAGGCCTGGGGCCACTTAGTAAGAGGTACAGGGCATGCAAAGGTTTGATGCTGCTTGTTTGAGTGATTTTAGGACAGTCCAAAGCATAAGGCAAGAGAAGCTATTTGTATGGAAAACCCCCTGGAAACAGTTTAGATGGACATGCAAGTTGGGTGGAGTGGAGTCTCAGGGAATTTCCAGAGTGGGACAAACATGGTTAGCCAGGTTGATGGATACTCTGATATGGTGTCCTCCTGTCAGCTCTGTTGAGAAGAGCTCAGCAAAGAAATGGCCTCTGTTAGCCCTTCTGTTGGAAGGAAGCTGCCCATCCAGCCTTTGTCCTGAAGCCAGACAATTCAGTTTTCCCCCTTATGTCCCTTGTGCCTTTTGAACTGCTGTCCCAGCCCTGGAGCTCAGAGTCAATGAGTCCCATAAGTCCAAGCACCAGCCCTTTGAGAGGAACAACTGGGACTCCAGCAGCCTTGTCACTCAGCCACACTCCCTGCTGGTTTTTACAGCTAGAAGTTAAGGGGACTTCTCTTCCTGGCACCAGAACTCTGAGCTAGGTGGCCAGGTATGGGGCTGGGACTCCTTGCTCCTTAGCGAGGACCTCTGTAGCCAAGATATCCCTTCTGATCTTTAACCTCCACACTGGGGACCAGCCTGTTGTGCATCTCCACCCCTCCTACCAGTCTCAATGTGGCTTCTTCTTTATATCCTTATTTGTGGGATTATTGTTCAGCTAGATTTCAAGTGGTTATAAATGATGGTTATTCTGTAATTTATTTTATTTTATTTTTTTAAATATATTTTATTGATTTTTTTTTACAGAGAGGAAGAGAGAGAGATAGAGAGTTAGAAACATCGATGAGAGAAACATCGATCAGCTGCCTCCTGCACGCCTCCTACTGGGGATGTGCCTGCAACCAATGTACATGCCCTTGACTTGAATCGAACCTGGGACCCTTCAGTCCACAGGCCGACGCTCTATCCACTAAGCCAAACTGGTTAGGGCTATTCTGTAATTTAGTAGTAATTTTTACTTGGTTGTGGAAGGTTTCAAGTACAGCATTTACTTATACCTCCTCTGACTAAAACCCAGGAAACAGTTTTTTAGAAGGAGTAAGGATCTTGGCTAAGATGGTAAAATTTTTTCTAAGGAATTTTGAGTATCTTCATTTTGCTTTTTTCCCCTAATGTCAACACTTTTTAGGATATATTCTGAATAAGTTGAGAATTTGATGAGTCCAAATAATGAGACAGATTAGGGCTGGCATAATAAGGGCACATGGGCTGGAATTGCCCAGAACTTTTTCATTTTAAGTGGGGAATTTTCCCCCCAAAAAAGACACTCACATTCCCTTTAACAAAGAATTGAAGCCAACTCCTAAATTTTAATTTAAACACTTCTAGTAACAAAAGAACAAGAAGGTAAGTCATGTAAATATCCCGGAAAGAGAAATGTCTTTCAGTTACTTTCTAGACTTTGGTGACTCAGGCAGAATTTTGTATGAAAAAAAAAAAAATTAAAGGTCATTTATAACAGGGCAATCTCTCTTTTTAATAACATTTAAACTAAAACTTCTTGGTTAAATTTTCTATTAGGTTATGATGGCAATTTTCATATAAGTGAGAGATAGATAAGTATTTTGGTTTTGAGGTTTTTTTCTTTTTTAATTGACAAGATTCCCAAGAAATGTCAGGCCTTCACCCTTCTCATTTGTCAGTCTGCCCCGGAGTAGTTTTCTTCTTCTTTAAAGATTCATCATCTTCAAATGTTAAGAAAATTAGTCATAGCTTCTTGGAAGGGAGTCCCCCCCCCCCGCCCCCCCTCCCTGGTTCTCACCAGATTCAGCCAGGAATTCTTAGGAAGTGTCTACTGCAGCCAGATTGACCCTAATGGAGGCACATTTTCTCTTGCGGTGAGCCTCCAGTCTCACAAAGACATTCCGCATAGTTTGTTTAAGACAAATTTATCCACTTTCAGCCCAGCACCTGATACCAAGCCAAAGAGCATAACTTTTTCATATTTAGTGTATGTAAGAAAAACAGCTGCCTGGTACATGTGAGACTTTTAAGGAACATATCCATTTGGATTTACAGCAGTATATTTTCTTAAACTTCTGGTTCAGTAAACTCAGTGGAGTGCCAGGTTTCACACTAGATTGCAGTCCCAGACACAGAGGACCTATATGGAGACTCCTAAGGTAAGCAGTGAAATGTTATAAAACTCAGAACAAACTCTTCTTCAGCAAAGACAAACTGATTCTTCACACTGAGAGCGTCTATGATTACCCGTAGCAGGGAAATTCCTGGATTCAGATTAGAAATTGGATTATAAACTGCCTCCAAGCAGGTAGAGGCAGCTTTAATCAGTTAGGCCAGATGCTTCCATCCCAGAGGAATAACTGCTGAACAAGTGAGAATAGCAGTTTCATTTCTCAGGCTGGCCTCTGCTGTGTCATGTGAGCCTCAATATATATATATATATAATTTTTTTTTCATTAGCTAGTTGTCTAGGGAACAAGAGCACTACCAGGAGAATTTGCCAAAGTTAAGCCCAAGAACAAAAGCTGCTTTGACAGAATTGGGTATCATAAAGAACAAATTATTTTTTAAAAAATAGCTTAAGAGTATTTTCTGTGAGAACATTTGTGAGTTTAAATGATTTTATAATGACTTTTTCAACATAAAAATAGGGTTTTAGGATGGAGGAAAAAATCTGTCTTTAAAACAATGACATATTTTGTGTTTTTTTCTAGAGACATTTTATTAGTTTTCAGACATTTTTTGGTATACTGTCAGAACTCTAATAAAAACACAAGTGCTCCAGATGGCCCAGTATTTGCTTAAAATTTTAAATGGAAAAAAAAAGATTATAAAGAAGAGAAAAATAATAAAGCAATTGGTATTTGTATAAAATACTAGTTTCATTTGCCCAAGGCTTTAAAAGATCTTCAAAGCCTGCGTTGTGTGCATGTATGTGAACGTTTCAAAACAAATTTTAAGAATATTGCTGAGTTCAGTAGAAATAATGGTTAAATCTTTCTTTAAATGTTAAATTACAGTTTCCTGCGAGAAAAACCAGAATATGTGTATTTTTTCCACTCACGAACAAAATACCAATCCTAAGTTTGGCTTTTACTCTTGACCTTTATGCATGCCATAAAACAACTGAGTACAATACTTGCAATCCTCAAAGTCAGGTACAATTTTCACAAGTTTTCTTCAGCCAGAAGAAAAGAATAATCACTTTAGTGTTTATTATAGAGATTTAGTGTAGTTTTTTGTTTGTTTCCAAAATTTTTCTTTAGGCTACACATTTGCAGTAAGAGATAAAGTCTTGAACCACTCTGGCAATATATGTTAACCACTTGTTAGTTATACAGTTAATTGACATGAATGTTTGAAAAGGTTTGTTAAAATTTATTCTTAGAATATAGAATAATCATCACTAGCTTTCCCTCTCTCAGTAGCTATTGCATAGTCTTGAGTAGATAGATCTCTTTCTCATCCTTTTCTTCTCAAGATTTCTTAGCACTACACAATGACACTCTAAGGAAGGAACAGTAGCTTGTGAGGTTAGCAAGCTGACCAAGGAGGTTAAAATTGCTGTAAACACTGCTCTAAGGAAAACAGAATTGTCAATTTGGATCTAATGTTCATATTCTGCCGTCAGGTAGCTGTGTCATTTTAGGCAAGCTACTTAGATTTTCTGGGACTTAGTTTTCTCATCTGCAAGAAGGATGTTGGGTTATATTATTTGTTTCAAGCCTTTTTATTTTAAGCAAAGCATCACAGTATATACAACTGATAAAATCAGGAATTTTTTTTATCATTGGAAGAATTCCATGGGTTGGAAGGTGTGGGGTGAGATTTATTTGACTTTTTTCTTTCCCCTAATACTGTGACCTCTGAGGGATTTCTTTGGAAATACTGGGCCTAATATTCTCTAAGACCCTTAGTACCTCTCACATTTTGTCATTATATGATGTTTTTCTGGAAAGATTGAATAATTTATAATTTAGAGCTCAAATGGATCTTAGAATTTACTTGGTTCAATATACTCATTGTATATAATAAAACTTAGGGTCAATCTCACCAAGTTTCCAGAAGGTAATCACTAACCTGAGCATCTGCACTAAACTGAGCATCTTCAAAAAACATTGCAGTCAGATTAACGGCAATCGGTTCCAGAGACTATCTGGACTCTGGCTGAAAGGAAGAAAAGGGTTGACAAAACCTTCTCCCTTAACTGCAGAAACTGTCCAAGTGGTTTTATCTCGGCCGTGGTTTAAAATTATGTTGAGGGCCAGAACATGATCAAGTCTGAGAAATCTGATTAGGTCAGGGGTATCCCCACCTGAAAGGCCTAATGTAGGCAGATTTATCTTGTGGCTTCTCGGAAGTTTTGGATGTTTTCAGGGGTGAAGTATTATTAGATCTCCTTACTGAACTGAGACCCAGAATAAACTGGAGACTTTATTCATCAAAATCTAACTCTATATACATTTGGATCCTTAAGAAAGGTCATTATTAAAATCATTGTTTTGAATTAATAGCAGTGATCTTTTTATTTCAGAATATTCTAGACCTATAAAATGTAAATTTTTCTTTCAGATTTTCTACATATGGTACTACTTTCTTGAGAAAAACAATGTCTGAGACTTTTTAAAAATTTTAAATAGAATTTTTTTCCCAATTAGAGTTTACATTCAATATTATTTTGCATTAGCTTTAGGTGTACAGCATAGTGACTCATATACTTTACCGTGTTCCTCTTGACATTTCCATTACCCAACTGGCACCATTTATAGTTATTACAATATTTTGACTATATTTCCTATACTGTACTTTACATCCCCATAACTATGCAAAGTCTGAGACTTCACATATAAGATGTAACTGTGAGAATTCCTACTCTGAGGAGCTAAAGTGAAAAGCAGCCCAAGCTGGTTTGGCTCAGTGGATAGAGCATTGGCCTGCAGATGGAAGGGGCCCTGGTTTTGATTCTGGTCAAGGGCACATGCCTGGGTTGCGGGCTTGATCCCCAGTAGGGGGTGTGCAGGAGGTAGCCAATCAATGATTCTGTCTCATCACTGATGTTTCTATCTCTCTCTCCCTCTCCCTTCCTCTCTAAAATCAATAAAAATATATGTAAAAATAAAATAAAGTGAAAATCAAAAAGCAGTTACACTGGTAAGCTTTCCTAGAACCTGGTCCAATGCTTAGATAGTCTGCAACCCAAATACCCCTTGTAAACTCTGTAAGTATTAGATCCTCATTCCAGTGTATAATGCTTTAACCCAGAAGCTGAAAAATTTGGTTTCTAATCTCAGTTCCAACCTTTACATACTATGTGGCCCTGGCAAATCAATTAGCCTTGTCAGTTTATTTATACTTAAAATCAATATGCTAAAATTTTCTATCTGTTAGCCTTAAAGTAATTCTGTGAAACTAAAAGTAGACAGATATTTTAAAGAGATTTGAACATCATGTCCCCAAAAAGATGGAGAAATCATATGTGCACAGAATTTTACGATTACTGGCAAGAAATGTTGAATTTCATCTGTCATGACTGCTAGCAAGCAGGTTCTATTTTGTTTTTTTGTTTTTTGTTTTTAGAAGGCATGATGAGATATAACAATAAACATGGAACAGAATGGCCCCAGGGAGAAAATTGCATTTCAAACAGCTCCTTCTGAACTCCCTTATGATAAGCAAATATTATTTCAGTGAAGACTGACCCAAAACTTAGAGGTAGTTTGAAAAAATATTTAACCTTCACGAAGGATAATTTTATTTATTTTATAGAATATATAACTAAAATAAGATAAAAATACATTCATTTCTGAGAGTGTTTGAGGAAATTTTGTAATCAGAATTGTGAAGTTCTGGTATCACTTGTTTTGACTCTGGCCTACTATGCTCATGTCTTTGCGAGGCTTCCTTAAGAGTAAGGATTCAGTCATCTTCCAACTTTGCAAATTCTCTTTACACATGTACTCACTGATCACTTCACAGGTGCTCCATCAATGAGATTGGGGCATATTTCTTTTAACTGAATGGTGGCAAGGTTGTGGGGGAAGAACAGAGCCATTGAAAAGTTTTAGAAGAGCATGGATTAGACAGGTAGAGACCTGAGCATTGCTCTTTGAGCAATAATAATAGAATGTCCTAGTCCTTGTTTAGAAAGGGAAAAGGGAAGAAAGATAATAATGTCTTGGACTTTTATGTACTTTATATTTTTAGGTAATTTGTTATGAACGTTTCTTTCCAAGCCATGATGTGTAAAGATTATACTGTTGCAAATGTACAGACAGACAGTCTCATGCTTATTTTACTTATTTCTAGTCTCTGAAAATCAGCCATACTTCTAACACTCTGGTCACCATCTTACAGCTTTATAATAAATTCCTTTTTTAAAAAGTTAGTTTCTATTACAAGATATGTGACAACTGATGAAGGCATTGGGCTTCCATGAAAGATTTCCTTTGACAATTGAATTAAAAAGCTTTTCATAATTAGCTGATTTAATTTAATGTTCCCATTCTATAAAGAATGAAACTGAAACCCACATAATTAAAATTACTTGTCCAAGTTCTTACCCTATTTATTGGCATTAGAACCAGATGCTGAACTTCTACTAATACTTCAGCAGTCTTTTTCAATCTTAAACATATATTTTCCAATAGACAAGTTAAAATTTATGAAGTTTTATCATAACTCAGAAAAGCATAAAATAATATGTGGTGAAAGAAACATAGCCCCAAACTGTAGGAAGTTGAAAAGTGAAAGCACAGAGAAATCCCAAAGAAATTCATATGATTGCTTTGGGGAATCTACTATTTCTTAGCCAATAATGGTGAAGTAGTTTACTCTAGGGGAACATGGACTTACACCATTTCAGAGTTTATTTCTTGAAGACTAAGGATGTGGGTAAAGTCTGCTGTTCCCACAGAGGTGTCAGGGTAAGATTGTTAGAAAATGTGTCTACAAAAATACTTTTAAACTATGATGTTGTAAAGGTGTAGTTATATTAATAAAATTATAATCTAGAACTATGAAAAATCTGAAATTTGTTTTCTTTTTAAATCTGCTCTTCCTACTTTCCCCCAGACTCTTACTATACCTGCTTCTTTCCTATCCAACAGTCCAAATAATGTTTTCTCACAGAACGTTTCCCTGTCCATCTATTAAAATACATTCCCTTTCCTTACCTCTGCCATTTTCTAACTAGTTACCATGTGTTTTCATTAAAAGCAATGATCAAATATAAATATTCTAAATTTTTTGCTTACTTGTTTATAATTTGTCAATCCTCACTAGAATTTAAGTTACAAGAGGACAGAGACCTGGCTTATTTTACACATGACTGTATCCCCATGCACATAATATGTGTTTCTTGAATAAATGAATGAATAAATGAAGACGGGGAAACCAGGGTAATTAGCTGATTTCCTCAGTTATGCCTAGCTAGCTGGTATAACAGTTAGGCCTACAACCAGGTTTCCTAATTTGTAGTCCTGCTCTTTCTGCTATTTTTTGTACTGCTTCTCCTTTGGATAGCTATATCTAACTATCCATAGTATGTACCTTTATCTATATATTGATATCTATAGCCAAAAATATATAAGGTTCCTTTTTCAATGAACCTTTGAAATAGTATATCCAAGGCTGCCCACCTCGTTACTTAAAACAACCACACAGTTCTTTTTTTAAAAAATAAATAAATAAATCTGGAATTAGTTTAGACAAAAAACAAGAATCTTTTAGGGCTGGAGAGAATGATTTATGAGGAGAGACCAAAAGAAACAAAAAGAGTGAAGAATAGTTTAATTAGTAGATGACTATCTCAGAACTCTGACAAAACACTGAGAACAGGAAAAAACAAACAAAAAACACACAACCCCAGTGAAACATGAAATAAAACAATAGAACACTACTAATCCATATATACAAGCACTCTCACAAAATCCTTTTGAAATTAAAGATTGTTTAGAACCAAATTTATAGTCAGTACAAATATCCATGCTGAAATAGACCAGCTCCATTGACACAAAGAAAAATGACAGAAGCTAAATGAAATTTCTGGTCTAAAGGCCTTCATTTCCATGTTGAATTCATTCAAATAGTGTTTAATTTGCCAACCATTCCCATTTCCTGCAAAGTGCCTCACAAAATAAAGGAAAGTTACTGTAAGTGTACTATAAAGAAGAAAAATACCCAACTAGGCTAAATACCAAGATAATTTTCCTGGAAATGAACTACTGAATTGTGAAATAATCCTCCAAGTGAAGTAATTACACTTAATTTTCAAAGGGACAAAGTTGGCTATCTTGACCTTGAGAAAGTTTTACTTTTTTGAAAATTTTCAAATATTTCAAATTCTTATTTGAACCAATGAATTCTAATGATAACTTTTACCTTTCTACTAATTCTGAGGATAAAAGAACTTGAGGAAACAATGAAGTAGAGAGCTGGTTTCAAAAATCATTTCCCCTCTTTTAGTCCAGAAGCCCATTGATCTTTTGGGAAGGAAGTGGTTAAGTGATGGAAGATATATATATATCTTTGACTTAACAGATTTAGTCACATTTATGGTTTAAAAATATTGTTTATTTGTATTGCTTCTTTATTTAAAAAAGATGAAATTAAGAGAATGTGTATGTGCTATAATTGGATAATCAGAATTGCTAATTTTATGCCCATTATTTTCACTGCACCTCTTATGAAAAGACACTAAAATAATGTAGAACCCAATTGTAGATAACTATCAAAAGATGATAGCCATTTTAAAACTATTTTAATTTCAGCTGTCCTGTTTAAATGTTGTCAAACATTTTTAGGTGAGGAAACTACAAAGTTATAGTATTTGAATATCTTAAGAGACTTATTTAAACTATTATTTCTTCAATAATTCCTTCAAAGCAAAAAAAATAATGTCCTCTGTGAATGATTTAGAATAATGTTTTCTTATTTGTGTACAGAGCTTGGTAGACAATAGGGCAGCGGTACTTATTCCACATTGTCAGTACTCTTGTACATCCCACTTTCCTCTTCTCATTTTCTCACTTTATTGAAAAATAATTTATTCATCTAATATTTGGTAGGTGTCTACTCAGTGCTGTTGTTCCATCATGCGGCTCTATGGCAGCCAGCCTCCCAGAGGATGCCCAGTGATCTTTGCCTCCCTAGCATTCAAGTCCTAGTGAGTTCCTTCCCACATGTGTCAGGGGTCATTTATGTGACCAATAGACTATGGCAGAGCAAAAGTGTATGACTTCCAAGCTTGAGTCATAAAACACATGGTCACTTTTGCCTTTTTCATCTTAAGTCCTTTATTCTGGGTAAAGGCAACAACTATACAGGGAGGATACTCAAGCAGTCCAAAGGAGAGGTCCACAGAGGGCAGAGTTAAGTCTTTCTGCAAACAGCCAGCACCCACTTGACAGCCACTGAGTCAGATATCTTGGGTTTAGACCTTTCTTACCCAGTTAAGCCTTCAGATAGTTGTAGCCCAGCCAATCCCTTGATTGCAACCTTATAAGAGAGGCCTAAGCCAGAATTACCCATTTAAGATGCTTCCTAATTCCTCACACACACACACACACACACTGTGAGAGAAGAAATGTTTATTCTTGTTTTAAATCACTAAATTATGAGGTGATTCTTTTGTATACCAATAGATCATCAATATAGCCTATTTTATTGCATGAGAAAAAATAATGTGTTAAATGATCATGTATTTTGAAAGATAACAAAGAAACATACTATTCTAGAAAGATTTTTAGGATGTAATCTTATTTATGTTCAGGAAAAATATTAGTGGATTCCAAAACTTTGCAACATTCTCATCTGAAAATGATAAAATTTTCATCATTTAGTGAGTGCAAACAATTATAAAAATTAAGAGTTTGACTGTTAGTTTGCTATCATTAATACTTTTTGAACAGTGTTAAGATTTTAAACAGCCTATTTTTCAAAGTTCCAAAAAAGATCTCATACATAGGCTAAGAACCAAATGGAACAAAACTGACAGCAGTATTACTTGCCATTAAGAGCTGCAGTTGACTCTATGAGTAGAATATCAAGATCTGATTTCTACTCAGTTATTTTCTATGGGAGGAGATGTGCTGACAGTAAAATTAATGCAAAAAAAAAGAGGGACGCTTTTCTAATCAAACATATACTGTTACTTGTTCTGCAAAAGTCTATGAAAAATCCCTAAATGGGGCCCGAGTCTCCATATCAGCAGCAGACTTTGAGTATTACTTATTAAGTGAACTTTTACAAAATTTCTGTCTCCTTTCTGAGATAGCTAGGTACTGCAGTAAGAGAGAATATGTAATATCTGTACACCCTCTGCTTAAAAAATTACTTTGTTTAAAAATCACATTGGCCAATTTGTTAATGTTTCCATAAATGAGTAAGAAGACTCTCCTCCTCAGTGGCTCAGATGAGTAATACAGTTGTCACAGAATGTCCTGTGGAAGATGTTAAAGGGACACCTGGTCTAGCTTTCAGATCTCAGCTACGTCATAGCCAACGCTTCGGCATGCATGCTCATCTCTCTATCTCTATATGCCTGGTCTAGTTATAAGGAAACCTACCTTGAGGGCAGGAGGGAGGCAGGGAGAAGCACATCTGGGAATAATGGCTATTGCCATAATGGCATAGCTTTTCACTGAGTCCTAAATTCAGAGGGAATTAAAATCTTCCTGACTGATCTCTGTATCATTGTGTCCTTTAATTTCTCCATTAGCAAAATAAAAATAGTACCATTTCTCTTATAGCTAACAGAGTGCAAAACATCTGATTTATTTGTGTAAGGCTACTCTTTAAGGTACAAATATTTATTTTATTGGATAGCCCTTTTAATAATTTATAATCTGTGAAACTTTAACTGGTATATGAGTGTATGTCTTCTCTATACCTAGTTAGAAGAGATAGAGATTTTGCCTTCAGGGAAGACAGGGTAATTAAGCCGCACAGTATAGCATTGTGGGAGGAGAGGGGAGGGTGCGCTGTCTCTTTGGAAGCTCTAGAACAACCAACAACCATAGGCCACATGAGGATAGAGAATGCTTGGGTGTTGGTGATGAGAGGACAGGAGGCCCCAAGCTCTAAGAAGAGTAAGCAGAACAAAGTTACTCAATTAAGGAAAGGTAAATTGTACCAACTTTAAAATTGTATCTAATTTTCAGGTGGTGTTAATTTCTATAAATATTTTTAAAGGATCAGCAAGAAAATATTATTGAATGGTGTGTTTGTGTCCCGAGAATACAAGAAACAGACTTCATTTTTTTTCTCTCTTAAAAACAAATATTGCCGAAACCGGTTTGGCTCAGTGGATAGAGCGTCAGCTTGCGGACTGAAAGGTCCCAGGTTCGATTCTGGTCAAGGGCATGTACCTGGGTTGCGGGCACATCCCCAGTAGGAGATGTGCAGGAGGCAGCTGATCGATGTTTCTCTCTTATCGATGTTTCTAACTCTCTATCTCTCTCCCTTCCTCTCTGTAAAAAATCAATAAAGTATATTAAAAAAAACCAAAAAAACAAAAAAACAAAAGGACTGAAAGGTCCCAGGTTCGATTCTGGTCAAGGGCATGTACCTGGGTTGCGGGCACATCCCCAGTAGGAGATGTGCAGGAGGCAGCTGATCGATGTTTCTCTCTTATCGATGTTTCTAACTCTCTATCTCTCTCCCTTCCTCTCTGTAAAAAATCAATAAAGTATATTAAAAAAAACCAAAAAAACAAAAAAACAAAAAAAAAAAAATCAATAAAATATATTAAAAAAAACAAAAAAACAAAAAAACAAAAAAAAAACAAATATTGATTTCAGAGAGGAAGGGAGAGGGAGAGAGATATAGAAACATCAACGATGAGAAAGAATCATTGATCAGCTGCCTTCTGCATGCTCCCTACTAGGGACTGAGCTCACAACCTGGGCATGTGCCCTGACTGGGAATTGAACCCTGATCTGCTGGTTCATGGGTCCACACTCAACCACTGAGTACACTGGCCAGGCTGCCTTTTTTTTTTTTAAATTGGCATTTCTCTGTTATTTCTCTGAATTATCAGAATGTGAATACTCAAACAAAAGCATTCCAGCATTATTCTTCCACTAGTTCAGATATAAATGGTTGGAGTTGTTCTAAAACTTGAAATATTCAATCTACCTGCCTTTGGGAGTGTCCTCAGAAATCAGAGGAATAGGAAATAGAGGACAGGGCCTTAAAGTTGGAAATTGTCCAAATCTAGGCCACCCCCCTGGGTTAATATGCCTATCAACATACATTTTCTTGCTGGTATGGTTTCAAAACAGGTCTTAAAAGCCCTTGTTAATGACCTGGCAATTGTTTTAATAGCTTCTCAGTAGAGTGTGAAGTGCTGTTAGTTGACATGTCAGCCATGTATGAAGTACAGGGAAGTTCACTCCTGGTGCATCTGGAGTATCATTAAGCGTTCCTGCTTACATTTGACTTACTTAGCAATAAAAATTTATTTACTGTATCCATAAAACTTGTCTCTGGCTGCCTAAGGAAGTCTCCGTTCAGGTTGACTCTGCGAGAGGAATGTTGAAGGAATACTTGATGAGAATGTTTCCCTTTGCTGAGCAGCCTCTTCAGTGGGCAGTGGAGTCATTTTGTTCAAATTTTCTCTGCTTTCTTCACATGAAAAAAATCTCCCTAAAACCTAGGGGGAAGTAAGCTTTGGCTGGTGTGGCTCAGTGGTTGAGTGTCAACCTATGAACCAGGAGGTCACAGTTCGATTCTTAGTCAGGGCACATGCTCAGGTTGCAGACTTGATCCCCAGTGTGGGGCATGCAGGAGGCAGTGGATCAATGATTCTCTCTCATTATTGATATTTCTATCTCTTCCTCCCCCTTCCTCTTTAAAATCAATAAAAATGTATTTTTTTTAAAAAGCATTTGTTCAGATTTACATTCAGTTAATATTCATCATTCATTTATTTCAGAAATATTTATTTAGTACTTCCTATGTACCAGGCACCATTTTAGGCATAAAGGATATAATATTTAATAAAACCTATGGCATTAAAGAGAATATATTCTAATGAGACAAAATGTATGTATATATACACACATATATGCATACACACATATATGTATGTATATATTCATGTATATGTAAATAACATACATACATATAGTGTATGAAGCTTATACATACATATATATGATATTTGCTCACTACATATATGTATGAAGTGGTTATATTATATGGTGTGTTTCAGCAACAGCAAGGGACTGAATGTGGCTGACAGAGCATAAAGAACAATATAGATAAGGGAAGAGAGGAAAGGGGTGGAAGCAGGCAGCTATTGTAGGACCTCATAGACCATTGTCAAGACACTGGCTTTTCCTCTGTGTGAAATAGCCCAGTTCTAAGAAGAGGAATCATATGATCCAAATTACATTAGAAAAATGTCTTTGGCTACTGTGTGCTTGAGAAAGGTGGTTGGGGAGGGTTAAGGCAGGAGACAATTCTAATTATCAGAGGAGAGATATGGGGAAAGAGGATTGTGATGCTGGAGAGGTGAAAACTGATTGGTTCTAGATATATTTTGGAAGCAGAGCTGATAGGATTTGCTGACATACTGACTGTGGGGTTGAGGAGAAAGTGAGTAAAGAGGACTCTAGGGCATTTGTCCTAAGCAACACCAGGATTAGCTATTTTTGTTGTTAATCCTCACCTGAAGATATTTTTCCATTTATTTGTTTATTTTAGAGAGAGTGGAAAGGAGGAGGAAGTTAATCCTCACCTGAAGATATTTTTCCATTTATTTGATTATTTTAGAGAGAGTGGAAAGGAGGAGGAGGAGGAGGAGGAGGAGAGAGAGAGAGAGAGAAACATCAATGTGAGAGAGACATGTCTCCCTTTCATGTCCCAACCAGGGCCAGGATCGAGTCTGTAACCTAGGTATGTGCCCTTGATCTGAATTGAACCTGGGACCCTTTGGCCTGACACTATCCACTGAACCATACTGGCTAAGGCAGGATTAGTTTTTTTAAAAAAATGTTTTTATTGATTTCTAGAGAGAGAGGAAGGGAGAGGGAGAGAGAAATGTTGATGTGAAAGAGAAACATCAATTGGCTGCTTCCTGCACACCCCCTACTGGGGATGGGCCCACAACCCAGGCATGTGACCTGACCAGAAATTGAACCAGTGACCTTCTGGTGGACAGAATAATGTTTAACCTACTGAGCACACTGGCCAGGACAGGATTAGCTCTTTATTAATGAGATGGAAAATATTGAGTACTTGCTGTGTACCAGGTAACTATGAAACCATTGAGTGACAAGTAGAATTGAAACCATATGTAGCAGACACTTTTTTTGGTACCCAATAGGCAATGTCTACTCTTGCCTCTCTGATGTCAAGAGAGAATATGTGATGCTTGAACCTCATGGACTATTTTGTGACTATGAGGTGATGACCAGAATTTAGGCAAGAACGAGATGGCACAGGCATATAGGGTAACAGAGTTTAATAAAGCCTGGGCAGGATAAAAAGGAATGATGGGAAATAGTTAGCCTTTCAAGGCTTGCAATTTCAGGAAGCCATTACCACCACTGGGCTTGAAAATGAAAAGGGAAAGATTATCAGAACAGGTAGAGAGCAGTAATATAACTTTAGGAGAGTGGTGCCTACAGGAGTTTCAGGAGGGACAAAGGCTCATAAAAACCTTAGCCTGAAATGGAAAGACATGAGGAACAAAAACCCTAACCCCCTGCTTTTCTTGCACTTTGATCTCCTGCTGGCATTACTCAACCAGAGACCATAGGGCAGAGCAGGGCAGTCCAGTTGGTATCAACCATAGAAGGCAGCCTGCCCAGGAACAGAAAAGAAAAGAGATATGTTGATCTGAGGTGCAGTGGCAAACGTCCAGTATGCAGATAAGCCTGGAGAGAGAGAAAGAGAGAGAGAGAGAGAGAGAGAGAGAACATGGAAAGATGACATAAAGAAAGTAGAAAAAATGGTTTTAGGTCTTTAACAACGTCCCTGTGTCACTACACCACATTTGGACTACCAACTCCAGTACTTATTTTTCTCTATATTTTATTTTGAAATAATTTTAGACTTATGGAAAAGTTAAAAAATGGCAGAGAGCTCTCATATAGCCTACACCAAGCTCCTCTCAATGTTAACAACTTGCATATCCATAGTACAATGATCAAAATTAAGAATTAATATTGATATAAAATGATTAACTACACTATGAATTATGTTTAATTTTTCCAGTTTTTTCTCTAATATCTTATTTTCTATTTCAGGATTCATTGCAGTTGCTACATTGAATTTAGTTATAATTTTTCCTTAGTCTCCAAACAGTAACCATTTCTCAGTGTTTCCTTGTTTTTTTTAATTACCTCCATATTTTGGAAGAGTACTAATCAATTATTTAGTAGAATGTCCCACAATTTGGGCTTATCTGATTTTTTCTCATAATTAGATTATACATTTTTGGTTAGAAAAACAAAGAAATGATGAGCCCTTCTCAGTTTATCATATCAGAGGATACATGAAGTCTACATGTCTTATTACTTGATTACTAATAGATCTTATTGTATATGATGGTAACTTTGATCTATCTCTTAGTTAACATGGTCTCAGCCAGGTACAAAGTTTCCTGATATGAAATGATTAACTTCTCTTGTATTTAGGCCATTGTTAGTATTATCTTACTTGCAGGTGTATACACCCTAACAAATACACCAATTCTTCTAACTTATCTTTTTATTCCCCAGCATACACTTTTGACTTAATGACAAAATAAAAAACTTATTCAAGTCCTTGAGTTGTATATTTAAGACCTGTGCATTATTCAGATTATGGAAAATCAAAGTGACACAATTGCCTTTTTATCTCTATGACCTTTAAATTTCTATAAACTATATCGTAAGTATGATTAGAACAAGAAAACAGTTAATGATAAAATTAAAGAACCAAAAATTAGAAGGAATTAGAGAAATCATTAATCCAACTTCCTGTATAATTATAAAATCTTCTTTGTCAAATTTAATTATGGCTTTCTATCACTGCTTTGTAGAGAGCACAGAACATTGCAAGGTAACTCTGTTTGGGCAGCTGCCTTTACTTTATTTTTAATTCTTCTTTATGCTTAGCTGAAATCTGTCCCACTATTATTTGTCTCTATGATTCTATCCACTGGGAATTTTCAGGGGAAAAACATTTCAAAAGAACTCTTAAACCATTTAGACGTACTAATTTTTTCTAATAGAACTGGTTATTCAGATGGGACCAAGGATAGAACTCTGTGGGATTCTGCCTCTCACACCTGTTTACATCAGTTGATTAACCAACCCTGTTTGAGCACAGCTGCTCATCTCTAAATCCACTTAAGTATTGTTATTCAGACACACTGCCTTGTCCTTTCAGCACATCTTAAGATTGAGTTAATTAGAGAAACACTGATAAACAAACTTCTCAAGTTTCAGTGACAATACAATAGAACTTTACTGTTTTGCTCAAATAAAAGTTTCAAACAGGTATTTCTGGAAGGCAGGTGGTTCCCTTCCAGATGCAGTTCAGGAACCTGGGTTCCTTACATTTTGTGGCTCCTCCATCCCCCAGGGCCTTCTGGGTAAAACACATAGAAGAAACTCCTGCTTCTTAAAAACTCTCTCTTGGAAATGATGCATATTATTTTCACTCACATTTCATTGACGAAATCTTGTCACCTAGAAGAAAACAGTCTGAGAAATATAATCATAGTGGGCAGGCACCTCCCAGCCATAGGTCAGAATACAGAGGAAAGCACTTATATGATCTCTGTTGCAACCAGCCAACTCTGACATCTAATGAGAAAGCTGCCTTAGACATCATGAAAATGAATGTGTGGCTGTGTTCCAATAAAACTTTATTTATGGACACTGACATTTGAATTTAATATAATTTTCACAGGTTATAAAATATTCTTAAATTTTCTTTCCAACCATTTAAAAATGTAAAAAACCTTCTTGGTTCTCAGGACACACAGGACTGGGTTGCAGGCCAGAATACCTGATAGGCTTTAGTTTGCTGACCTGTGGTCCAGCATTACTCTTTAAAAAGGAAGTGAGATTAATATGTTATTATTTGATTTTAGGGAGTACTTGCCAAGGCTTAGTACTCACTCATTCTTCCTCCAAAGTCCTGATCACTCATTTATTAATTAGAATATATTCTAGATGTCACATGCTATCTAAGTCAATTCAGTAAGTTGATTTCATACTTTATTAATTATAGCTATAATTGAATAAGCATCCATGAAGTAAAACCATATTACATACACTATGTTTGTTTTTCAAAAATGCCTCGTGAACATAGTTATTATCATACTCACAAGATTCAAATTAGCTGAGAAGCATTGTGATCATACTTCACACAGCAAGAAATGGAAAAACCAAGTTGAATAACAACCTTGTGCTCTTTTCACCACACAGAATTTTCCTGGCCTTAGAGGTGTGAGCTCATTAAAAGCTGAGAGCCTTTTTTTAATTCTCTCTTCCCTGTGTTTGGTCTCTATTACATCTTTCCACGTGTAAACAATATTCCTTCAATGGAGCCAAAACAGCACCGCTAATGCCAAATGACAATAAGTTTGATAAGTAAGTATCAGGAAGAGTCACTTATTGTGAGTGGCTCTGAACTCACAATGCCCATTAGTGACAGAGTGAGCAGAAGAAAAGCCTCACAACAAAGAACACACATTCTTTCTGGGGAGAGGAGATAAAGGCAAGTCGACTTCAGCAATTCTGCCCTTGAGCTCTGCAGAAGTGTAGGCTTTGCTAGGTTACTAACTAGTATGACCTTGGGTAATACACTTAACTTCTCAGTTTTTTAATCTCAAAATTGCTTATTGAATTTTATACTCTGACCTTTTACAAAGGGACTTGAGGTAACATTGGTGAATCAAATTTAACACCTATTTTGCAAAACTCACAAGGTTGGTGATCAGTATAAATTGCAAGTTAGGGTTGAGTGAAAGTGCTTTTTGAGCTGCAGATACTTCACAAATAAAAGCTATTGTTATGAATAGTCTAGATTTCCTCACTGATTATATTCAGTTCTGCCTCAACAGGACACAACATCTAGTGCTTGTTTTATTGAATATGGGATCTTTACAGAGAGTAATGTTATTTGCCCCTTATTATATAGATTTTAAATTAATGAAGTCATTAATCTCTTTATATTTGCCCTTTCAATGAAAATTTTCTTTAATGATAGTATATGTCTTCCCCAAGAGCAAAGATTACATTTCATAATAAATCTATGTCCTTGAAATACTGTACGAATTTCCAAGCATGGACATTAGTGAAAAATTATTTTGAAGGAGAAAACTAACCATTTTACAGCTCATTGACCCTTCAATGGTATTTTCACGGGGATGTTACA
This sequence comes from Myotis brandtii, assembly GCF_000412655.1. NCBI lineage: Eukaryota > Metazoa > Chordata > Mammalia > Chiroptera > Vespertilionidae > Myotis > Myotis brandtii. Next base: position 1,669,296 of record NW_005369782.1, on the reverse strand, counting down.
GGCAAGATGAGATGGGGCAGCATCAGCAGAATAGGTGGAATCAATATCTGTCTACCATAGCCTGTCCTCTGTCTCATGCCGTAAAATTCAGTAAAAAAGAAAATTGATATGCATGGTATTAAATAACTTAACAACAAAGAGCTAGAAAAATTCTTTGTAGCAACACATCCTGCAGCACACAAGCCTGTCCCTTGGCAGAGTCTTTCCTTTTAACCATTTGAGGCTTCTCACATTTCCGCTGCAGCTGGAGCACATCCCAAGGCACTTCCTGCCTCTTAGGATTTTTGGCTCAGGGCCTCGCTGCTGTTCCACTTGGCTCCCCTCGAGGCATCTGATTTGCTGCTGTGATGCTCCCTTCCATCTCTATTGTCTTCATCATAAGGGAAAGATGACAGCTGTACCATCTTTGATGTGTGAGGGGGACGGAGGGAGCTGCAGATGCCATTCTTCTTTATTTTGTGACACTAAGCAGCTTAATTTGCACCTAAGGAGAACATAAACAATGCAAATCTCCTAATTAAAAAAAAAATGCCACATTCTATTTAGGGAGCCTTCACCAAAATCTAACCAGATTCACCCTTCACCTAAATATCAGTGGAAAGGCTCTAGCTGACAGTGGTTCTCAACCTGTGGGTCCAGACCCCTTTGGCGGTCGAACAACCCTTTCACAGGGGTCGCCTACGACCATCCTGCATGTCAGATATTTACATTACGATTCATAACAGTAGCAACATTACAGTTATGAAGTAGCAACGAAAATAATTTTATGGTTGGGTCACAACATGAGGAACTGTATTTAAAGGGCCAGAAGGTTGCGAACCACTGCCTAGCATCTAGTAATGCTAAAACAGTAATAATGACCAGCTTCTTCTGTTTTGCTATATCAATCAGAATCTGAAATGTGCACTTACTTTAACTCGGCAATACAACTACTATGAAATTTATTCTACAGACATAAGGACAAATGTGCATCAAGAAATGTGTGTAAGATTCACAGTGCTGGGTTATAATGGCCCCATGGCAGCAATAGCTCAAGGCTGCCCACTTTAAATAGAGAACACGTTCTCTTGTCCACCTCACTCTCAGCTCAGCACTTTTTACTCACTGCTGATTCCTTCTTGTGCTCTGCAGGTACTTAATGTGTGAGACACACAACATTGCTTTTCAAAGGGCAACCAGTTCTATAACTACAGGAGCACAATGAAATGAAGGGAAACACAACCTATCAAAGAAGTCAAAAAACTCTGCCAAATTATTTCTTTTTATGTTTCAGCCTGTTTGATTTTAATGAAACAAGTAGTTAATAATGAATATATGTAGAAATACAAAGAAGGAATAATTACCTAGAAGGACGAAACTAGAAATCCTTATTTATCTTTGCCACAATTTCTCCATCCCAAAGTTTTCTATCTGTAACTATTGCTAACAGTTTTATCTATTTGTCTATCTAACTCCTTCCAGTATACTAGTACATTTTTAAGTGTATGCATATAGGTGTGCATGTATGCATGCATGGTTTTCGTAAATGATACCAAAATATACATCTTTTCCATGATTTTTTGAAATAACAATAAAGACCTTTCCATATGAATATATATAGATTTGCCCCATGATTTTGATAGCAGCATAAGATTCAGAATGCAAATTACATTATTTAACCATTTCATCATTGGTATTGACTTAGACTATTTGAAGAAAAAAATCCTGAACCAGCCCCAATAATTAAAATTGTGTCAATATTAATTTATACTCTTTGCATTACAAAATAATAGGTATATTGAATATATTTTTCCATTCACACACATTTCCCTCTCTCTCACTTGTCCTCCTTTTAAGATTCAGAATTGTAATACAGTATGGTGACATATGCTGGGTTATACTGAAAATTATCTCTATTAAAAAAACAAGCAACAAAAGTTTCCAGTCACATAAGATCATTCAAATAAAGAAATAAAGGGATTTATTTGTTTCTGCTCTGAGTTTCCAAAATTCCAGATCTTTCCCCACCCCCCCTCCATACGATCCCTTCCTCCTATTTATTTTTATTTTTTTTAGTTCTGTTTTCTCTTTATATCAGCCTCATTTCAGGCTTACAGGGTCTTTCTCTGGTGATCCAAGAGGAAAGAGAAATCCTCTCTACTGGTTTTTCTATATAAAACCCCAGAGGAATCTGATCAGCTAATGCTGTAACCAGAAGGCTGGATACTGTGGTTGGTTGCCCCACTGGACTGAGTTAAGTGCTATCTCCTAAAAAGGCATGTCTTTAGGAACCTCAGGGTCATCGTCCATGTAATTAGTTAAGGTGAAGTCACACTAGAGTCTGACTTCCAATATGACTGGTGTCTCTATGAGAAGAGGCAGAGAGATAGACATGCATGAAGGGAAGATGATGTGAGGACATGCAAGAAGGACACCATGTGATGCCAGAAGCAGAGATTGGAGTGATGCATATCTAAGCCAAGGATTGCCAGCATCCAAATCAATCATGATACCACCAACAAAAACAGAATTAAAATCACCTGGTGGCACAACCTCGACATCCTTCTAAAGTACTTTTCAATCCCAGTATAGCTATGTTTATTTATTTGATATTTTTGCTCCATCTACTTCCATAAACAATTTGAGGAAAGATATAAAAAAATAACAACATAATAAAATCACAAATTTATATAAAAAAAAGTGTCAAATAATAATGGAAGGTAGGAGAGGTGGAATGATTTCAGTGGAACACATAACCTAAAGTTGCACTTCCTGGTATTTGTCATCAAACAGAAAATCAAGTCCATACAAATTACATTACTCAATGAAGAAGGAATACCTGCCTGTCCCTCTTTTTTTTTTTTCCCTATCCACAAGAGGAAATGTGTATTTCAATAAATTGGAATTAAACTAGCCCTCAGGAAATCAAAACCCAGTCTCAAATTAAATTCCAGAATCAAGAGAAAATTAAATCTGGAGGAAAGGAACACCTTCCAAAACTTCAAAACATCACTTTAGCTTTTCATACATTGTCTTTGACAATCAACCCAAAAATTATCAACTATAGCAGGACTTGGAATCAAAGGACCAAAATAAAAGATAACAAGCAGACAATAGAAAAAGACCCACAGGAGAAATAGCTATTGCATTCATTCATCAGATATCCTAAAATAACTGTGATTAATGGGGGTAAGGATGCAATTGGCAAGATGGAGAGTTTCAGGTGAACACAAGAGGCAGACTTTGAGAAATATGTAAAATGGGCAAGTCAAGGTCGTGACCTTACCTTTGCAGAAGGAGGATGGAGTGTGGGTGATATTGTAAGAAGAATTCTGTAGGGACTAATATTGTGTGATTTCCTGAACTGGTTGATGATTCCATGGATGTGTTTTCCTCTCTGAAATTTATAGAGTGGCATATTTTCTCTATATATGTTATACTTCAATTAGAAAAGAAAAATATTTAATGTGTAGCCTGGAGCATGTCTGAAATAAATTCATATTCTAGTGTGCATTGAAAGGAGGTAAGTTTATTGCTTTTGGTGATTTCTACATATGCATGTAATTTGGGGGGAGAGGCCTCATGTCTTGCTCATGGGTAAATGCTGAATAAGTAAAAAAGAAAGAGATTATAGTCTAGAGTAGTAACTCAATAAATATTTATTAAAAGGATGAATGAACTTTCTTTTTATTCTTCCTGATGAAAAAGATGATACATGTACAGAACTGAATAAGAAAGCATAAACATTTATTTTTCAGATCTCTTTAGGGTGTCCAGTTCTTTTATATATAGGGACAGAATAAGTTGTATGGTATTTAAATAAGGAGAAAAGAACTAATATTTTTATATTAGGCCCCATCTTTGATTTACTATGTGTTTTCTGGGAAATGTATTTTCTCCTGTTTTTCTGAAAAAGCACAATTCATATTCCTTGGCTCATAGCCACACAGAGATTAGTGAATGGGGATCATGTAGATGGTAAGCTTGTGGGCATGGTGAGTATTGTTCTTAACATCCCATATCAATGTCCAAATCAGTTAACACTAAACACATGAGTTAAGAGATTTTCAAGAGTGAACAGGCTCTATTTCTATTGTTTTTTTAAGACAAGCCAGAGCAGTCTCATATTTTGATTGAGGGACATGAGTTTGACAGAAAAAAAGCCTAATGGCCTATTTGGGAACCACAGAGTTGAGTGAAATTTCCCTTTCCACCGTTTTAAATAATGGGCTCCCTTCGGGTTCAATACTTATTTCTGGTGTGGTTAAAGTAAAAACTTTAATAACATTTTAAAGGAAAAATCAACACTCTTTCTTATTCTACTTCATAAAGAATTCACAAAGGGATCAGCTTAGAGAAAATAAAAATGAAATAATTGTGGTCGGGGTGTATGCCAGGAAAATGGGTCACATTCATACACATGCATGGTTATCCATTCAACAGATATAGAGATTCCCTGCTGTTTGTAAATTAAATTATATGGCTCCTCCAACTGCCTGTACTTCAATACACACAGCAGTAAGCTAGTAACAGTATAAAATGATTGTAGAGACAAAACACTAAAACGCAAATGACAATGGATTCTATGATTAAAAGTACCAATTGAATGTTCACAAGAGAAATTATGGAGGAAGAAATCACAAATTAAACTGGGCCTTGGAAGATCAAAGGGAGTTGGATAGAAAGAGCAAAGGCCTTTCATTTTTCTTTCTCTTTTAGATGAGAACTTATGTGCAAAGCCAAGTGTGAGGGGCATAATGAGATAACTTCAGTTGGTGCAGACTATAAAAAGAGAGGCATGGAAGACAAAGTTGGAAAAAGTTATGAGGAAAAACTATTTTTGCAAAGTTAAGTAATGTGTCTGGACTTTAGACAAAATTGCAAAGTCTAGCAACTTGGAATAAGAAAAAAATCATAAGCTTTCAAGTAAGAGACTTGGATTTTAGTCTCAGATCTCTTAAATATCTATAACTCTCTATTACCTCCTTATAAAAAGAAGATAATATAATATATATCTATTATGAGTCTTAACTATCTATAAGAATGTATAGGAAGTGGCTGAACCATATAAACCCTTAATACTTATTAAAACATCATCCAATTTTTACATTTTATACTTTTTGCAGTTGAGTGCTATAAAAATTTTGAGTTGGCTAATGGCCTTAATAAAGACAGTGTTTGAGGAAGAGAAATCTCGTAGCAATTTGCAGGGAGTCTTGGATGAAAGGAAACTGGCTGGCAAGCCATTTTATTGGGGTTGGGAGTTTGAACCCCTTTTAGAAAATGTGTGCATAATACATGATCCTCTGGGGAGGGCTACATGGACTTCTGACTATCAAAATAGTCCCCAAATCCCAAAAGATTAAAAATCCATGTGTATATCATAGAAGATACTAGACTAGGAGGAACTAAGAAGTTAAACATGAAAAAGTGAGATTTAATTATTATATGTGCAGATTAAATTAGGAATGGATAATAACACTGACATGTTCATCTTGTGTCACTGAGAGCATCATGATACCATCTTCAGAGACAGGGGAGTCAGGTTGACAGGGAAGGTTATACGCTGGTTTTAAGCATCTTGAATGCCAGGCAGTTGCCAGAATTGCTAAGTAAAATCCTGACTAAATAGCCTGGAGTTGGAAAGCAGGTCAGGACTGGAAACGAAGTTTAAGGCAGAGCTTTCAGATTGTATTCTTTTCCTTTAATTTTTTATTTTTATTTTTGCTGGTATGATTATTAAAGCTGGGGCGAGTGAAGCAAGGAAAGGCTTAGGATAGAAGAAGCAGCAGGAGAGAGACCCCGTGGTGCTGCGCTGGCCCTCTAGAAATGTTACAGGAAAGAAAGGATCCTAGGTGGGGCTGCTTTGGCTCATTGGAAGGTCAGAGAAAAGGGGCCTTGGAAACAGGTTCAGAGGGTTAGCCCAGGGAACAGCTGCCGCTGCCCATTGCTCCGCTGGTTGCAAGTCTCATGGGGACTCTAAGAGTTTAGGAGATGCATACCTGAGAGGGAAGAAAGGCATGGACATGCTCCTGAATAGAGGTGTCTTAGTCTTGAGAGCTTTAAAGGCTGCGTGTTTAGGTCTTAGGGGAGGATCTCAGTAGAATATCCTCAACTTTATACTGAAGCACCACAATGAGATTTATTTCCTTAACTTTATCCATCCTTGAGTGTGGTCGGCACAAATGGCACTAATTGAATTTCTGCTACCTATTTTCCCAAGTAGAGTGATTTAAGCTATTTATCCTCTGGTTGGGGAACAGAAATGTAAATCATTTACTCTTAAGTGTCCTTAATAAGGGAAGATAGGATTTTGCCTTATTAGATGGCTGTAAACTGCTTGGCCCTTTAACTATCTGTCTCAGTTTCCCTATTCCACTTGTCCTAGCTTACTGGCCTATCTCACCTCCCCTCCCCCTCAGTGATTTCCATCCTTGAAATCTTTTTCAAGGGGTGATGAGGGAGGACAGTCTGTCTCCAGCAACTGTTTCCTGCTGACAAGAGCTGTGGTCTCTGACTATATGGGGTATGGAAGTGTCTCCCTGCTTGGGAATCAAGGAAATGGTATCCAAGACTGGAACAGAGAGGCTTTTGTTGATTTATCCAAAAGTAGGGATAGGCTAGAATCCATGAAGTCTCATCATCTTGATATAAAATTGTTGTATCCAGAAGTAAAGTTGATGTATTGCTCCATATTTCATTGACTCGGTTATGTGTCCTGAAAATAAATCAGTTCAGTTAATTGTTGAGTCTCATTTCAGGAGGCAGTGATGCAGATGGGCTTCCAAAGTGAGAGTTATGTCGTGTGAACAAGTGATCAGATATTTAATAAGGGGTATGCCTCTGAAAACAAGAGAAAAAACAAAGGTTAATGATCAGAGCAAACTATAGAACTATTCTGAGTCTGTAAGGCTGTAAGTGAAGGTTGTTACATCTAAGGTGCAAAGTTCCTTTTGCTGGAATGAAAGCAAGCAGCGGCAATCTGATAGATCCTCTTTACCTGCAGTTTGAATATTTCTGGTGATGTAAATTCTGCATGGTTCACACAGCATCAGTCACTGAGATTGTCTAAATATGAGCTGTTGTGGCAATGTCTCGAGTTCATATCAAGTCCTTTGGATGTAATTCGCAAGTAAAAACCTCAGAAAAAAAAATCAGTTCTCAATAATTCCATGCTCAGATGGTACCTCTGCTCCAAGGGTCCATGGCAAGAAGCCAGGAGATGAACAGAGTCATGGAGAGAATGAAACAGCTTTTGGGAGAATATTATAAGATATGGAAATAATGTGTAAAATTTCTTTGGAGTCCCTTCCCCCAAATTGTTATGCATACTTGCAATGAAGTGCTATGAAATACAAGATGAAAAACCTTTTAAAGGTAAAATGCAGGATAGAAGGAATCTGCATTACTTCACTGTTGCTTTCAGGAGTAATTTGGACAAAAACTGCGAGAAAACTGCCACAGATGAGGTTAATTTTCTGAGAATGTGAAAATAAAGTAAAATGAACAGGGGAACCAGGACTAGGTCTTTGATAACCCGGAGTTCAATGGTAGAAGGAAGATTTAATTATGAAGAACCTTTCAAAAAAGCAAGTAGATGTATGAATCTGAGTAATAGTGTCGGAAACCTGGAAAAGAGGGAATGTGAAGAATTGGTTGTCAACAGTGTCCGATGCAGCAGGGAAGTCATATAAAATGAGGAGCAGTCGCGGGGCATGAGTGTCCTCTTCCTAAACAAGGCTGTTAAGTAATGTTCCAATGTTAAGGTTGTATGTAAACATGTTCGGATTGTGTTCTGGAATACGGTTTAATGCAGAAACTCCTCCACTAGTAGGAAGCCCTTTAAGAGATCAATAATCAATCATAAATGTGATTCCCTTAGGCAGATCATTTATTTTGCATGCTTTTTACTCCGCTCATCACAGCAGTGCGTGATTCAAATCTTAGAATCTGACAATCTCATCCACTTCAGACAATTAGAAATTGAATACTGCTGAGAACGAAATAATTTATAATCTCAAAACTTAGCACTTTAGGGATAATGATGGTATAAATCAATTTTTGTTGTTGTTACAGGAGTGGCTCAAACACACAGAGCTCTGTCATCTGGCCTCCTGCATTCATCAAAATAAAACACAAAAAAAATAAAAGGTGGAAAACAAACAATCCAGAAAAGCAATTATTATTGTTGTTATTGTTGGATTAGGAGAACAATACATATTGCTTTCATTTTTTAAATTGGTAAAAGTTCAAATATGCAATAAAAGCACTGTTGAAAGGCACTGCATTAAAAGGAAATGCTCATAATATGGTCACGCTGCCTAATTTTCATGCCATTTCTCCCAAAAGGAACAAAGAGTAAATGAACAACCAGTGGGTGTATGGGGATGGGGAGCAAGAACTAAACTAGAATTCAGGTCCTGCTTCCTCTGCTTTTCTCTTGTGACCTGTGCATGCGACGTTCCTTCCATGCTTCTCAGTTGGTCTGTCTGTAAAAGGGTGTGGACAATATCTCCTCAACCTGGCTTACCATTCTGGGCCTCAGTGTAATAATTTATGAGTGTTACATAGCAATTATATCTTTCTTCAAAGATGTATTGTGAGGATTATACTTGATAGCATCTGTACATGTGATTAGCATACATACTGTGAGATCAGTTGGAGTCCTTTTCATCATTCTCTTTTACCTTAGGAATCTTTGGAACAATCAAATAACATAAGCCACTATGTGATACTTTAGGCTGTCATATGTAATAAATTGAGAGAGAGGGAGATTGAAAAAGAGAGGCCTCTTATTAGGAGGTTATATTGAAAAAACCACAGAGAGGTGGAGGCTTGGGCTGGAAGATGATATAATGACAGATATTAAATAGAGACAAAATGTGGAAATTATGCAGCTTCAGAAATGGATAAGATATTAGCATAGGTAGGAGTGCTTATCACATTTGAAAGGATCTTAAAGCCTTTGAGATTTAGATAGCCACAGTTGAGATACACATATCCTGTCCAGAACTATTTTACACTGAAATGGTAAACTAAAATAGCAATAAAAGTGACATCTAATTATTAAAAATATTAAAAACTTTGACTTTTTAATACATAAGTCTAAAATTCCTTTTTATATAAGACTAGAGGCATGAAATTCGTGCACAGTCCCTAGGCCTGGCAGGTGATTGAAGCACAAGCGCCTGGCGTGGAAGGGTAGGTCCCAGCTGACCACTGGGCCCTGGGAAACACCTGGGCCCCAGCTCGCACCTACCTTGGCCTGGAGTCGCCCACTCACCTGCTCCACCATCCCACTGCGGTCCTGCTCTCATCAGGGCCTATCAGGGCCAGCAGCTGATGCCCGTCATATTCCATGCCTCCCCCTGGTGGTCAGCGCATGTCATAGTGACTGGTCGAACTTCTGGTCAAACAACCATCCGAGGGGACAATTTGCATATTAGGCTTTTATTATATAGGACTAGAGGCCCGGTGCACAAAAATTTGTGCACTCGGGGGGC
>NW_005369782.1:1643846-1658933 GCF_000412655.1 Myotis brandtii | reverse complement strand
CCCTGTCACACACAGAGCTGCAGGGCGATCAGGGGGTTTGGGCGCTGCCCCCTGTCACACACAGAGCCGCAGGGTGATCAGGGGGTTTGGGCGCTGCCCCCTGTCATGCTGATCCCAGTGCCGGGAGCCTCGCTGCTCCGCTGATCCCGGTGCTGGGAGGCATATTACCCTTTTACTATATAGGATAGAGGCCTGGTGCATGGGTGGGGGCTGGCTGGTTTGCCCTGAAGGGTGTCCTGGATCAGGGTGGGGGTCCCCACTGGGGTGCCTGGCCAGTCTGGGTGAGGGGCTGAGGGCTGTTTTCCGGCTGGCGAGTGACTGAAGCTTCCAACCGCTCCTTGTTTTCTTCTCTTTTTTTTTTTTTTTATTTTGGGCCAGCTTTAGCTCTGAGGCCTCGCTGCTGAAAACATAGATACAATGTTGCGGTCCGAGCCCGGCTGAATGGAAGCCCTTTTCTGGGGTTTTGTTTAGCTTCTTATTTGCAACATAGTATATAGTTGCTTAGAGTTGCAACTGAGAGGCTGGCAAGTGAGGCGGGGAACGTTGGAGTCTGCAGCAAGCAAGCCCCCTGCTCCTTTCAGTGCCTGGCTGCCGGCCGCCATCTTGGCTGAGAGTTAATTTGCATATACTCACTGATTAGCCAATGAAAAGGGTAGCGGTCATACGCCAATTACCATGTTTCTCTTTTATTAGTGTAGATTATAAGGGGGCATTTATTCAAAAGAACTCTTTATTTTTTTGCCAGACATAAAAAATGCAATGGGTTTCAAATGTTTTGGACTCTGATCATGTATTTAAAAAGGATAAAATAATATTTAATCATATTATGCACAATGCATGATTATATTTTCTATTCTTTTTTAAAAATATATTTTATTGATTTTTTTACAAAGAAGAAGGGAGAGGGATAGAGAGAAACATCGATGAGAGAGAAACATCGATCGCTGTGCAGAAGCTTTTTATTTTGATGTAGTCCCATTTGTTCATTTTCTCTTTAGTTTCAACTGCCCTAGGAGCTGTATCAGTGAAGAAATTGCTTTGGCATATGTCTGAGATTTTGTTGCCTTTGGATTCTTCTAGAATTTTTATGGTTTCCTGTCGTACATTTAAGTCCTTTATCCATTTTGAGTTTATTCTTGTGTATGGTGTAAGTTGGTGGTCTAGTTTCATTTTCTTGCATATATCTGTCCAATTTTCCCAACACCATTTATTGAAGAGACTATCTTGGCTCCATTGTATGTTCTTGCCTCCTTTGTCAAATATTAATTGAGCATATTGGTTCGGGCTAATTTCTGGACTCTCTATTCTATTCCACTGATCTATATGTCTGTTCTTGTGCCAGTACCAGGCAGTTTTGAGAACAGTGGCTTTGTAATACAGCTTGATATCTGGCATTGAGATCCCACCTACTTTGTTCTTTCTCAGGATCGCTGCAGCTATTCGGGGTCTTTTTTTATTCCAGATGAATTTTTGGAGAGTTCGTTCTAGATCTTTGAAGTAGGCCATTGGTATTTTAATGGGAAGTGCGTTGAATTTATAGATTGCTTTGGGTAGTATGGACATTTTAATGATGTTGATTCTACCAATCCAAGAACATGGTATGTTCTTCCATCTCTTTATGTCTTCCTCTATCTCTTTTTTCAATGTCCTGTAGTTTTCTGAGTAGAGGTCTTTTACCTCTTTAGTTAAGTTTATTCCTAGGTATCTTAATTTTTTTGGTGCGATGGTAAATGGGATTGTTTTTATAATCTCTCTTTCTGAAAGTTCACTATTGGTGTATAGAAATGCCTCAGATTTCTTGGGGTTAATTTTGTATCCTGCTACATTGCCAAATTCATGTATTAAGTCTAGTAGTTTTTTGATGGAGTCTCTAGGGTTTTGTATGTATAATATCATGTCGTCTGCAAATAAGGACAGTTTTACTTCCTCTTTTCCAATTTGGATGCCTTTTATTTCTTCTTCTTGTCTAATTGCAATGGCTAATACTTCCAGGACTATGTTGAACAGGAGTGGTGAGAGTGGGCATCCTTGTCTTGTTCCTGTTCTTAGGGGAAATGGTGTTAGTTTTTGTCCATTGAGTATGATGTTGGCTGTGGGCCTGTCATATATGGCTTTTATTATGTTGAGGTATGATCCTTCTATTCCCACCTTGCTGAGAGTTTTTATCAAAAATGGGTGTTGGATTTTGTCGAATGCTTTTTCTGCATCAATTGATATGACCATGTGGTTTTTTTCTTTCAATTTGTTTATGTGATGTATTACGTTTATTGATTTACGGATGTTGTACCATCCTTGCATTCCTGGGATAAATCCTACTTGGTCATGGTGTATGATCTTTCTGATGTACTGTTGGATCCGATTTGCTAAGATTTTGTTGAGGATTTTGGCATCTATGTTCATGAGGGATATTGGCCTGTAATTCTCTTTCATTGTGTTGTCTTTACCTGGTTTTGGTATTAGGGTGATGCTGGCTTCATAGAATGAGCTTGGAAGTGTTCCTTCCTCCTGAATTTTTTGTAGTAGTCTGAGGAGGATAGGTTTTAGTTCTTCCTTGAAAGTTTGGTAAAACTCCCCTGAGAAGCCATCTGGTCCTGGGCTTTTGTTTGCTGGGAGCTTTTTGATGACTGCTTCAATTTCTTCCATAGTTATTGGCCTATTGAGATTTTTAGATTCTTCCTGATTGAGTTTTGGAATGTTGTATTTTCCTAGGAATTTGTCCATTTCCTCCAGGTTGTCTAGTTTGTTGGAGTAGAGCTGTCCATAGTATTGTTTAACAATCATTTGTATTTCTGTGGGGTCTGTTGTTATTTCGCCTCTATCGTTTCTGATTTGGTTTATTTGGGTCCTCTCTCTTTGCTTCTTGGTGAGCCTGGCTAGAGGTTTGTCGATCTTGTTTATCCTTTCAAAGAACCAGCTCTTGGTTTCATTGATTTTCTGTATTGTTTTTTTGGTCTCTATGTCATTTATTTCTGCTCTAATCTTTATTATCTCCTTCCTTCTGCTCACTCTGGGGTTTTCTTGTTGCTCTCTTTCTAATTCTTTGAGTTGTAGAGTTAGATGATTTACTACCATTTTTTCTTGTTTTTTGAGGTAGGCCTGTAGAGCTATAAACTTCCCTCTCAGGACTGCTTTCATTGTGTCCCATAGGTTTTGGATTGTTGTGTTTTCATTGTCATTAGTGTCCAGGATGTTTTTAATTTCTTCTTTGATGTCATTGGTAACCCAATCAATATTTAATAACATGCTATTCAGCTTCCAAGTGTTTGAGTATTTTGGGTTGTTTTTATTGTAGTTTATTTCTAACATTATGCCATCGTGGTCTGAGAAGAAGCTTTTTATGATTTCAATCTTCTTGAATTTGTGGAGACTTTGCTTGTGACCCAATATGTGGTCTATTTTTGAATATGTCCCATGAGCACCTGAGAGGAATGTATATTCCATGGCTTTGGGGTGAAGTGTTCTGAAGATGTCAATTAAGTCCATCTGATCTAGTGAGTCATTTAGGATTGCTGTTTCTTTGCTGATTGTTTGTCTAGCGGGCTTATCCAGTGGTGTCAGTGGTGTATTAAAGTCCCCTACTATGATTGTATTGTTGTCGATCTCTCCTTTGATATCTTCCAGGAGTTTTTTTATGAATTTGGGTGCTCCTGCATTGGGTGCATATATGTTTACCAGGGTTATATCTTCTTGTTGTATTGATCCCTTTAGTATTATGAAGTGGCCTTCCTTATCTCTGGTTATGGCCTTCACTTTGAGATGTATTTTGTCCGATATAAGTATTGCTACCCCAGCTTTCTTTTCCTTTCCATTTGCGTGAAAGATATTTTTCCATCCCTTCACTTTCAGTCTGTGTGAGTCCCTTCTAATGAGGTGGGTCTCTTGTAGACAGCAGATGTATGGGTCATGTTTTTTTATCCATTCAGCCACTCGATGTCTTTTGGTTGGAGCATTTAGTCCGTTTACATTTAAAGTTATTATTGAAAGGTACTTGTTTGTAGCCATTTCTTTTTTTGTGTGTGTGGCTGTTTTCTTTCTGAGCTTGTTATTTCTTCTTTTTACACCAGTCCCTTTAGCATTTCTTGCATGGCTGGCTTGGTGGTGATAAACTCCCTTAGCCTTTTTTTGTCTGTGAAGCTTCTTATTTCCCCTTCAATTTTGAATGATAGCCTTGCTGGATAGAGTATTCTTGGATTCAGTCCTTTGCTTTGCATCACTTTGTAGATTTCTGTCCATTCTTTTCTGGCCTGATGTGTTTCTGTTGAGAAATCATTTGATAATCTAATGGGAGATCCCTTGTATGTAACTTTCCGTCTCTCTCTTGCAGCCTGTAAGATTCTCTCTTTGTCCTGAACATTTGCCATGGTAATTATGATGTGTCTTGGTGTGGGTCTTTTCGGATTCACCTTGTTTGGGACTCTCTGGGCTTGTGTGACTTTTTTCTTCCCCACCTCAGGGAAGTTTTCTGATATTATTTCTTCGAATAGGTTTTCTAATCCATGTTCATCTTTCTGTTGTTCTGGCACCCCTATTATTCGTATGTTGTTTCGTTTCATGTTGTCCCAAAGCTCCCTTAGGCTCTCCTCCTGTCTTTTAATTTTTTTCTCCATTTGCAGTATAGTTTGGGTGTGTTTTGCTTCCTTGTCTTCTAATTCACTAATTCGGTCCTCCGCTTCTCCTAGTCTACTGTTGATACTTTCAATGGAGTTTTTTATGGCAGCTATATCACTCTTCCTTTCTTCTTGGGCCTTACTTAAGTTGTTGATTTTTTCATCTGTTTCTTCTAGCTTCTTGCATATGGTATTGATTTTTTCCTCCGACCGGTGCATGTACTCTAGGACCCTTATTCTGAATTCTTTTTCCGTCATGTTGCATGCCTCTGTCTCACTTAGCTGCTTTTCTGGCGAGTCCTTTCCTTTGGTCCTTTGGGGGTTTCTTTGTCTACCCATGTTTGATCTCACTGACATATCTAGTTGTTGAGTCGTTCAGTGCTGGGTGGCCGGGTGGCAGTGGCTCCTCGGGCTGTGGTTGCTCCTTGGGCGGTTGTGGTAGCAGTGGCTCCTCCGTTGATAGCAGGGCCTCTGGTCTATGGGCGCGGATTTTGGGGGGCGCAGATTTCCCCCCGCACGCGCGCGCGTACCTCGCTCCAACCTGAATTGCAAACCGCACCTTTGGGGTAAGTCTAACCTTTCCGTGGAGGGAAGCAGGTCTCCTCTGAGTTCATGTAGTCGCGCTGCTTGAGAGCCGTTGCCTCCGGGTTAGTAGCTGATCTCTGGATGCGGATAACAGCTACCCAAGATGGCGCGGTCACGCCGCTGAGCTGGCGCCCAGGGGGAGGTTTCAGCCTCAATCTCTAACCATCCCCATTTTCTAGGAGCTCTCTGTCTTTCCTGGCTGCAGACTGTCTCTCAGCTGAATCTCCTCTGCTTGTTCGGGCTGTATGCTACCCGTTTCAGCTGCTCGCCCCTATCTGGTCTGGGACAAAGCACCAACACGTCCGTCTAAGCCTCCGCCATTTTTCCGGACCTCTAAATGGCTTTCTTAACTAGCTAATAAGTCATGTCCTGTACTTAGAAAAAAACACATAAGAAAGCAAGAACAAAAACTCAACTTCTTTAGTAGTTACTTTCATATATCAACACTAAGTGCAATGGTAACTGAAATGAGCACTATTTAAAAAAATATATTTTAATAAATACATATTTATTAGTAAGAATGCATTTTAGATAATACTTTGGTTATATATTATATTCAAGTTATATAATTAGATATAAATTTCTTTCTGAGGTTGGATTGCATTAGTTAGATAGCATTTTCTGCACCAACCCAGAGTCAACATCAGACTAAAGTAGGTCATTTGTTATGAAAGGTATCAGGTGAGAGAATGATGGGTATGTACAAAAGATCATCTCCAGTCAGGAAACAAACAAACAGACAAACAAAAAAACAATAAAAAACATCAAAGTGTATGTGCTTTGGGTTTATTATGCAAAAAGAAAGACTTTCTTATGAGGCCCTAGTTTAGTTTTCCCTTTAACCCCAGAGCTCTATGTCAATTATATGAATTAGTTTGTGGTAACTAATAGAAATATATTTGAAATGAATCAGAATTGGGAGTGTTTTATTATTATCAAGGGTTGTTAGATGTTTTGTAAATCTGTCTTTAGAGAAGCTTTTAATTAATTTAGAGATCTTATACTGATAGGTGGAAAAGGCAAACTATAAACAAGTGAGAAATTATTTAAATACCAATGAGTGATATTAATATAAGGGACATAGTATCATGCTACTAAAAGAAGGAACACACTTTATTGTGTGCTCATAAAAGGAACTGGAGTACCATGGCTCATGTGGCTCTGTTGGTTGGGTGTTGCCAAGGGGTTGCTGGTTCGATTCCTGGTCAGGACACATGCCCTAGTTTTGGGCTTGGTCCCCTGGAAAGGGGAAGCAGCCAATTGTTTTACTCTCACGTGGATGTTTCTCTATTTCTCCTTTTCTCTTCATTAAAAACTTTTTTCTTTTCTTTCTTTTTTTTTTTTAAAGGAACTGGAATTACAGGTTGAATGTCTTTTCATCTCAGGTTTTCCTGAATATCATTAATTTTCAACATTTTGTTCATTTATCAGATTATTTTCAGAGTGTACACTTTAAATTTTGCTTCAAGGATACTGGGATGCTGCTTGTGGGTTTATAAGAGTAAAAGCAGTTGTCCATTTTTATTTCATTTAATCAAACTTGTGTAGTAGATAAGCAAAGAGTGATATTGATTTAAGAAAGGAGAAAGCTTGGCATACAGGACAAGAACCCTAATCAAAATGCTAAAATAGGTGTATTTTGTCCTGGAGTACCATGGCCCATGTGGCTCTGTTGGGTGGGTGTCCCCTTTCCTTTCTGTATCCTTTGTCCACCTTACAGGGTGATCTAAACCCATCATCCCCACCATCACAGACTCTGAGGTGAAATAAGCCAGCGTTATACGCAATTCAAAGTGGATTTCGTATAGCTACTTGAACAGATTAAAAGTTCCCCTAAATTTGTATATTTGGATTAAACTCACATTTATATAAGATTTATAAATATTTTAAATTCAAATGTAACTGGGTATCTTTTTCCCCCTGGCAATTTAGCATAATCTCTAGCATGGTCCACTTAGCATGACCTTTGGCATATGGTAGGAGCTGTAATATATCTCCAGAAGCAGGATGTTGTGGCAGAAGAGCTGAAATGTTTGTAGATGAACCTGGATTCAAATTATGTTCCTACCTTTCTACCTGAATTTTTTTGGGGACAAGATTTTTATAAGATGTGAGTCTGACCTTCCCAGGGCAGTGTCATGTCGGCTGAATCTCTACTTTCTCTTCACCATCACTATTACTCTGCTCTCAAGTGGTTCTTTGGAAGTGAATGTGTTTATATTGTAACAAAGGGTACTAAGATCCTTCTTCCTACATTTCTAGAAAGGAAGGCCTTTCCATTCTCACCTTTTGGGCAGCTTATTATCTAGTCCACCTAGTCCCCTAAATGTGAAGACACCTAAGAGAAGGCTCCTGTCCATATCACTTTCCTTTTTCTAAATATGTGGGCAAGGGAAATCCTCTGGAGCACTGAGGGTGATGGGCAAAAGCTCAATAATCTTCCATGAATTACTAACATGCCTACCGTTTACTTTATGCTGGGCAACCAAATCCAGATCACACAGGATATTTACATAATAACATTTGTTCATGAGTTGGTCAATGATATTGCATGGTATATTCCATAGATCGTCCCTCACATACTGTGTGAAATTGCAACAATGGCAACACTTTTACCCAGCATTTCCACTAGTCCCTGCCTATGCATCAGTGATACAGTGCCATGACGATTTGTGTCTCAGATTTATTCTAAACAAACCTGTGCCATTAGCATATGCCCGAAAAAGCACTAGAATCTGGTGAGTATGCAATCCAGTACACATGGCCACATTGACTATGCAGATTTGCAAAGTATCAGCTAGTTAGTCCCTTACCCAGGCTAGCATAACCAGGTGGGACACCATCCTATTGGAACTCTCCTAAGTGACCTTCCCCTAGTTTGTCAACTGCAGGCATTAATTAATCACTTAATATATTGGTTTTGTATGTAAACATTTATTTGTGTTTCTAGACTCTGTGACCAAATTGTAGCTGACGTTTATTGCTAATATACATATATGTGCTTTGCCATTTAAGCTTATAGTAATCCTAAAATACATGATTATTATCCATTTTACAGATGACAAACCTAAAACTGAGAGAGGTTATATAACTTGTCCAAGGTTGCATTATAAGTAACTGATTGCATAGTTAGTAAAAGAGAGGTTAAGTAACTTGTCCAGGGTTTCAGCTCAGGCAAACTGAATTTAGAGTCCATATTCTTACCTCCTAACAATGTTGCTGGGTAATACTGGAGTAATATATACTAACAATGAAACCATTACTTTGGGCAAGTATCATTTCCATGGATTGAAAGCATTAAGTACAAAAAATTGTATCTTTATTTGTGTTGGGACCTAAACCAGAGAAATTCATTTTGAGATACTATTTATCACCTCAGGCTAAGAGTTAGCTGAATCCCCAGCCAAATATCAGTGATTCAATTTATATTCCAACAGAGGTTTTATTCAGTCATTATTTTAGATTTGTTTTCAAAACTGTATTTCTGCTTACAAGCTAAGTTTGTTGTTACAAAGGGACCAACAGAGTGGAGACCTCAATGTTAAAATCTTATTTAAGATTAAACATAGAAACTTGATTTGGCAGGCTAAGATAAAATATCCCCCAATGCCTATTAATTTTTTATAGATTAATATCCTCAAATTATCATTCCAATTTGCAAAAGAGAAGTTACTGAGCAAGTTTTAATTGATTTTTAACTGTGTTTAAAAAATACTATGGTCCTGGAAAAAAAAAAAAAAAGAGAGAATACAATTGTCTATTACAAGGCCACAGGGGCACCTCCCTTAACTGACTGGAGGAAGCTAGCTGTTGGTGCTGTTGGTTTCAATATCACTCTTTCCAGACCAGTAGGGTGTGTGACTCAGATTTCCACACCAAGGTGGTCCCTGAGAAAAGCTTCAGATTAGAAGAGGTTATGTTATATTCTTTGGTATCACCTATTATTTCCTTCAGGCAAACCACATATCAGAGAATCTCAATCTGAAAATGACACAAGATACATGTGCTTCTTCTCTTCTTTTTTAAAGGTCTTGATGTTTTTCAGTTTTCATGTGTGCTCTTGATTGGTGTCTTTCTATAAATAAATGTACTTATCAGAATGAAAAAGTCATTTCAGTGCTCAGCTGAGAGATCTCTTATATCTGTCGCCTGGACAAAGGAGATGAAATGTGATTTGAAACAGAATATATACATATTGGCATACAGATTTCCATACTTTCCAAATTTCTTGAATGGTCAAAATGGTGAGAAAAATGAGAAAAAAAGAGGACAAGAACTTGCATTATTTAGAAACCTAGTGTACCTCTCATACTATGGATGGTATTTTGCACACAGTATTGAATTTAGTCTTATTCCATTTTAATGAGAAGGAATCTGAAATGTGGAGATATGAAAACAGCTTTCCCCAAATTATGCACATAATATAAGTAAAGGTATCAGGAGTCAAAATTAAAGAAAAAATTCAGGATCTGTGATGCTTCCATGATACCAGTCTTAGAAATTTAGACATAGTGTTGAGTGCTAAACACTCTGAATGTTACTAATGATATGGAGAGCCCCATCCCCAACCTCTAGAAAATTGAAATTAAAAAAAAGTTAATTTATAAAAATATTTTAAAAGCTAATGAGTGCTAAACACTCTGAATGTTACTAATGATATGGAGACCCCCCTCCCCAACCTCTAGAAAATTGAAATAAAAAAAGTTAATTTCTAAAAATATTTTAAAAGCTAATATTCCAAGACTGGTTTGGCATCCATAAAAAGATAGATTCATTTGGGAAAGTATATCACTCTCCTCTGATGCATGAGATTCCTGAAGAATTTCACACATATTTAGAGGCAAGTGTTAAGAATTTTGTTTCAAATATAAGATATATGCTTAGAGATTAGTTTGGCTGACCTGGAACTTATTATATTACCCCCATAGCCTTTTGGATTGTAACTCATTTGGCATTATTCCATAAAAGACCACAGTTTTCTATTGGGCAGAAAGTGATTGATTGATTACTGTAATCCATGTCGTAGTTGCCTGTGGTATGACATCTTTTTTTCATTAGCATTTACTGCAATACACAAGGGTTGGGTATGCCCTAATTGTGGGATTTCTTTGTAATGTTTCATATACAGGGGAACTGAGCTTTTTGACTCATTAATTCCTTCAATTCATATATACTTCATTTAATGCCTTATAGAGAGCTAGATTTGTACAAGGCACCAAATATATAATGGTGAAAAAAACATTCTCATGGGGGAGATATAATTAGGAGTAATTGTAGAATTGCAACTGTGATAAGTGCTGAGGTATATGGTGCTCTGAGATGGAGTGGTAGGGAAATTAACCTATGCAGAGAGTTTTAGAATATCTTCCCTAAGGGAGTGATGATTGATTTGAAATCTAAAGAATGAATAGGGGTAAATAAGGAGTAGAGGGGAGGAAAGAGAGTTCTATCCTTTGAGTGCTTGTTGTGGGCTAATGGTAAAGGAGCAAGTCAAGGAGTCTACCCTATGGGGGCTCAGTAAGTAAGGGTAAGTGAGGCGGGGGAAGTGAAGATGATTATGAGAGGTTGGGTGGGAGATGAAAGGGTTTCAAGGGTTTTAATCCCTTCTCATGAAAGGAGAGGGTATTCAGAAGGAGTGACAAGACAAATTTGTGTTGAAAATGATCGCCAAGATCTCTCTAGATATAGTTGGAAAAATGCACGAAGGAGATAAAAAATGGATGACAGTAGACCACTTAAAAGGTGTTTGCAGCAGTGCAATCTAGTGGTGTTAGTAGCTTTAGACTAGGGTGGTGAAGATGGTGTGTACATAGAAGAACAGAATGGAGAGATGTGTCTAGAATATCTATGAACAGACATTGGTGATAAGAAAGATATGGAAGGCTGGAAGATGAAGAAAGGGACTTGTTTAGGATGACTCAGGTTTCTCAGTCCGTGGTCCCCATTCATTTGAAATGCATCAAACTGGGATGAGAGTAAAGGAAGATGCTGAGTCTAGTTTTGCATATACTGAGATTGAGGTATCTTAGAAACATCTAATGATGTCTCACTTTTGACATCAGTCCATGTAACATTGGACCAAGTCCTCAAGTCTCAAGTATGATTTGTGTAAACTGTTTTTCCTGAAATTAAATTTTTATTTCATCAAATACTATATATTTCTAATTAACTTAGAAAAATATCTATATCTTTAGTTTGGGTGTCCTTAACTTTATACTTCCCAGGTGAAGACACTGATTCTTAAATGCTTCCCCCCAAAAAACTTAAAATGAGTAAATTTCATTATTAAGAAATACAGATCACAGATGGTGTATATAATGCAACCTGATCAGAGCTCTGGAAGCATGAAACTCTGGCATGGTACTTGGTAAGCAAACTGCATATTCCCTTAAATTGGCATGTGTCTGTATCATCGTGACAGGAGTTACCTCAAATTCACTCATCTGTTTCCTTTATATATTTCTCCTCTATGTACATCTTGTGGAAAAATAACAAAACCTCAACACAATTCTCTAGCATTTTTTAAAAGATTATTAATAATGCTTTAAATAAAAGCAATACCTTCATCCTCAAGATTGTATGGTCAATAAGATAAGAGAAGACTGTATTGATATGAAAACATGGAAGATGGATTTTTTTTTAAAAAATGATTTGAGAGAGAGAGAGAGAGAGAGAGAGAGAGAGAAGCATCTATGTGAGAAAGAAACATCTATCAGTTAACTCCTGCATGCACTCCCACTGGGGATTGAACTTGCAACCTGGATATATGCCCTGACCAGGAATGGAACCAGTGACCTGTGTGTATGGAATAATACTCAACTAACAGAGTTACACCAGCCGGGGAGGAAAATGAATTTCTTTTTACTTTTTTTTTTTTTTTAAGCCGCTGACTGCCAAGGGCCCTATTCCCGGAGATCATGGTTTGATTATTTAAGGATAGGGCCTGGGAGTCAGTATTTTAAAACTCCCAGGTGATTTTGATGTGGCTTGAGAGTCATTTATTTCAGAGATAGTTAGACTAGCTATTATCTAATTGTAAAATGAATCCAACATGCTCTTTATGGCTGTCAGTCTATTGCTAAAGGTGCCTGGATATGGTGGGGCTATACAGATTCTTTGTTCAGATGAAAATGGATAGCATGATTGGAATGGATCTAACAAAAAGGTTTCTGTTTTAGTTTCTATGATTGCAATAACCTTAAAAATAACCCTATGGCCCTAACTGGTTTGGCTCAGTGGATAGAACATCGGCCTGCAGACTGAAGGGTCCCAGGTTCGATTCCGGTCAAGGGCATGTACCTTGGTTGTGGGCATATCCTCAGTAGGGGGTGTGCAGGAGGCAGCTGATCAATGTTTCTCTCTCATCCATGTTTCTAACTCTCTATCCCTCTCTCTTCCTCTCTGTAAAAAATCAATAAAATATATTTAAAAAATAACCCTATGACATGGGTGTTAATTTTAAATCTGTTTTAAAGATAACAGAGAAAGAGGATAGTGATAAGGCAAAGGGCCTGTCTAATATCCAGAGTCACACACTTCAAAAATGGTGGGTTTGGGATCTAAACCCTATCTTTCTGATGCTGATGTCCAGATGTGCAGGCTTTCCTATAAGGTTATAAGAAAAGGTTATATGCACCTTGCAGCTGCATCTTGAACACTATCCTTGTCTCAAAATGATAGCATTCTTCTAGACAGAAGAGAAATAGAAATTGAGAGCAAAATGAAGATTGTGGATATTAATATATTTGTAGAGTTTAGTATTCCACATTTTCAAAGCAATTCTATTTGTAATTGTCAAGGGAGAGAGGGTAACTACAATTTTCTTCTATAAAGCCAAAGGACAGTCTTCACATTTACAGGAAACTTCAAGGAGAGCTGGATTTGGAGGCCTCTCCCATGTGAGTTCTCTTATTCAACATTTAAATTCATCAACTTAAATAGGAAGCACAGAAAATATCTATATTCTCACACATGAACTCAAATACGGATAGGACTTGGATTTGCATAGCAGAATTCAATGGCCTTCTGGCCTGTGATTTGAATCTTATCCATTCAAACTGTACCTCAGGTATCTTATTCTTTTTAAAAATAATATTTTTACTGATTTCAGAGAGAGGAAGGGAGAGGGAGAGAATGATAAGAAACTTCAATGATGAGAGAGAATCATTTATTGGCTGCCTCCTGCATGTCCCCTACTGGGGATTGAGCCTGAAACCCAGGCAAGTGCCCAGGAATCAAACCACGACCCCTTCATTCATGGGTTGACACTCAACCACTGAACAACACAGGCAGGGTTTAAGTTTCTTATTCTTATAAAAATATTCAAAGATTGAAACCAATTAGCTCACAACCACATTTAAAACATTAATGAATGCTGCTTTTGCATTATATCATTACTAATTCTTATATTATTGCACCCAGCATGATGCCATGCCCACATAGGCACTTCATAAAGGTTACTTCTTGGTTTGATGATTTTGTATGATTAAAACACTTAGCACAATTAAGTTGGCTTTCATTACCTGGATTTTAGGGGAATAAAAGATTTTACAAATAAGATATATTTTCTTATTCTCCTTAAGTGTTTTAACTTTCGTAGAACATAGTTTATTTTCCTTTTTAACCTTTTGAAAACCATGTAGGCTAAAATTATAGTCATATTCAATTCTGAGTGGAGGAAGCATAAGAATACTCAGAAAATCATAATTACTAAAACTTACTGTGCACATAGTATGCCATAGTATAAAATTCATCTAATTACATAGATTCTCTTAAAGGCCACAGCTACTCAAGAGGTAGGTACACTATCATTTACACATTTCCAAAGAGGAAACACAATCTTAGAGGGACATGTCCAAGGTCACTCATCTAGTCATGTGGCAGAGCTGGAATTCAAACTCAAGGCTACTTCGACATGGGGCCCCAAAAGCCTGAATTTAGAGGAGGTCACATTAAATACACCAGCCCAGGAAATTCTCACATAACAACTGCCTGTGGATTCTTTAGGCTATGTGGAAACAAATCTGAATATACATGGTTCCTAGTTTAGATTATGTCTAGTCTTTGTTAGGCTGGACAGGTACAATTATAAGGATGGTTTTAAACAACTCCAGGTTTTCCCTACCCACTGACCATGCAGAATCCAAATCCTTATTATGCTTAATAGAGCCATTATATCTCTCTACTTTGTAATTTCTCCTAAAATGCATGCAAAAAATCAACTAACTCATTCAAAATGGCTTGGGATAGAAATAGCAATTGTTTTTTTAAATCGTAACCAAGACAGACAACTAGCTGTGTAAGAAGCTACTAGTACTGCCTGATTACTGTCTTAATTTTGATTGCATTAGCAAGCAGGAATCACTAGAACCGTGAATTATTGTTTATTTATAAACACGCTTTCTAGCTGAGAGTGTTAATGTTGTAATTATTAGATCATTGTGACTATTAGAAACTAGAGGCCCGGTGCAAGAAATTCATGCATGGGTAAGGTTTCTAGGCCTGGTCAGTGATCAGGGCTGATCTGCAGGGTAATTGGCAGGGCGATCAGGCTCCTCCACTCACTGCTCACACCTGCAGCTCCTGCATTAAGCATCTGCCCTTGGTGGTCAATGCACATTATAGCAACCAGTCGTTCTGCCAGTTGTTCCGCTGTTCAGTCAATTTGCATATTAGGCTTTTATTATATAGGACTAGAGGCCCGGTGCACAAAAATTTGTGCACTCAGCCGGGGGGTCCTTCAGCCCGGCCTGTGCCCTCTTGCAGTCTGGGACCCCTTGTGGGATGTCCACCTGCTGGTTTAGGTCCGCTCCCTGGGGAATTGGGCCTAAGCTGGCAGTCAGACATCACTCTGGCAGCCCGGGAGCCCTCAGGAGATGTCCACTTGCCAGCGGGG